>NW_010190135.1:7201-27375 GCF_000695765.1 Mesitornis unicolor
GACTTGCCAGACTGCACGAGATTGCTGAGCCAGGACTTTTAATCATGTCCTTCAGCCTTGGCCAATACTGCACCCATGTAGGATGGAGTAATGAAGTGTGAGATTATTCCCCACACATTGTAATGCCAGCTGACAGCAGCAGGACGTTATTCACTGCCTCCAACCTTCAGATCAGCAGAGGGCAGTGACAGCAGAGCTCCAACTTGTGCTTCAGCACGGACAACTCTTACACGTGAGTAAAACAGTACATAACAATTACACTGGCTTCTTACTTCAGTGTGTTTTACTAGATTTGAGCAGTGCTTTCATGGTGGTCACAGTAATAGCATTCAGGCAGCATGAGCAAAATTTTAATTCCAGCTGTTTTAAATGCATATTTGTTTGATTGTGGCTTTTAATTCTGGTTTGAGGAAAACAAAAGCAGATTTTAGGGCTGAAGGATGACATTCCCCGTGTTGAAGTAAGGAGGAGTTACTTCTGGTGTGGCAAGTTAGGCTAGAGTGTAATCAGGCACTCCATCTCGGATGGCTGTCCCTCTTCCTGAGCCTGGCTGCACTGAGCCAAGGTGGGTCATCCACGTCTCTGCACGCTAATTCCTGCAGCTGTGTAGGACTGTGCCACATGGAGAAGACACCCAGCAACATTTCTGGCAGCAAAAACAAACACTGCAGGTTTTATCAAAATATTCCATTAATTTTTAGTTCCAGTAAAGAAATCAATCCTTTGGTGAGAAAAATGTTAAGCAATACCTTTTTATTTCTTTACATTTTAGTAAAAACTTTGAGTGTGACAATTACCCCTCATTTTCTGAGTGATGCTGAATATGACTCATAGCCCACAGTAATAATTCAATAAAGAGAAACTGCTGAGCAGGCCTAATCACAGACCTCTGATGTAGATAATCTGTATACTGAACTGTGGTCTCTGTCCCAGTTAGTGCAATCCCAGCCATTCCAGTCTGATGGTGGCAGGAACTGTAATAATGCTAGCAGAGCCATGTCACTTGGCCCTGGGTACAGCTCTTTTTATTTATAGCATAGTAATGATGAACATGAATTATTCTAACATCATTTGTACACAATCTTATTTAGTAGAAAAAATATTTTAGTTCTGAGTAAGCCTGGAAAAACTACAGTTCTGTCTCATTTCTTGACAGAAAGTCACTTCCTCGGTTTTGCCAATTTGTGATCCTTTATGTGCGGAGAGGATGACGCAAGAAAGCTCTGTGGAACTGGGATTCCACCAAGCAGAATGTTCCCCTAATATGAAGTATTTAGTAATCTGTGGTTGATTAGTGAGAGAGTCAACAGATACCTTGAAAAAGCATCTCTTTTAGAGAGGCAAACGCTGCATATGTTTGCTGCAAATAGACAGAGGAAATAAATCACATTATCAGGCCAAAGCGGCATTTGTTTCATAAAACTTTGCAGCAAAATGTTAGCTAGCAGCAGGAGAGGAGAGGTTCTGGTAAAGAGGAAGAGTTATTAATGGACTTAAGCAATGTGACTGCAAAATCTTGTTGAAGCTATGAAGAAAGGCATCATTCAAAACCATGGCTGCATCCAGCTATATATGTCTGTTCAGTAGATATCTAGTTGTATGCCCTGCGCCTGCTGCAAAGGATGGCAACTGATGCTAGGTATGTGAATGCTTCCAGTAGCAACTGTTGCTGGCAAGTAAGCTCAATGGACACACTGGCAGAAGCAACTATTGCTAGTTCCTTCTCCACCTTCAGGCATTGATCAGAGTTTCATCATAGCTGTTCAGCTGTGCCAAGCACTGCCCTGGATCCCAGGACTTTGCATTTTTTAAAACTTCTTATCTGCTGCTTTGATGAAACTTGTTTCCCTTGCACAGTGACAATTCTGGACATCTGTAGTTAGTAAGGAGTTTACGTTGAGGAAATGAAACAAACAGGCAACGAGGCTGCATAGAAAGATGTAAGAATTTGCACGTGTTGACAAGATCTCTGCTAGAACTGTTTCACTGGGATCTAATATGGAAGTAGTCTTTTCTAGGTTAAAGTCCCAAAGAGAGATAAAATCTCACTTATCACCCCAAGGCTTTATCTGAGCCATTTCTTGGCAAGACACGTGCTCCTCCCCTTTCTGATACACAAAAGCCCAATAGGTTTCAGTTTCATGATTCTCCTCGTGCAAACATGTGTAAAACTTTTTGAGTACAGAGTCTGCACTTATTAAGCCATGACTGTGTAAAGGTTTTAAGGGGGCAGATCTGTATGAGTATCACTTGGGCTGTGGCAAACCAGCTCAAGATCTGCTACTAGGGAAGCATCATGCATTAGTTATGTTTTCCAAAGGATATTACCAGCCTTCACTGAATCACAGAATCACAGAGTCACAGAATCACAGAATATGAGGAGTTGGAAGAGACCTTGAAAGCTCACCCAGTCCAACCTCCCTGCCAGAGCAGGATCACCCAGACCAGGTCACACAGGAACACATCCAGGCGGGTCTTGAATATCTCTCCAGAGAAGGAGACTCCACAACCTCTCTGGGCAGCCTGGGCCAGTGCTCTGTCACCCTTACAGTGAAAAAGTTTTTCCTTGTGTTCAGATTGAACCTCCAATGCTCCAGCTTGCACCCATTGCCCCTTGTCCTGTCATTTGACATCAGAGAGAAGAGCCTGGCTCCATCCTCGTGACACTCGCCCTTTACAAGTTTATAAACATTAATGAGGTCACCCCTCGGTCTCCTCTTCTCCAAGCTAAAGAGACCCAGCTCCCTCAGCCGCTCCTCACCAGGAGATGCTCCACTCCCTCCATCATCTTTGTGGCTCTGCGCTGGACTCTTTCAAGCAGTTCCCTGTCCTTCTTGAACTGAGGGGCCCAGAACTGAACACAATATTCCAGATGCGGTCTCACCAGGGCAGAGTAGAGGGGAAGGAGAACCTCTCTCGACCTACAACCACACCCCTTCTGATACACCCCAGGACGCCATCGGCCTTCTTGGCCGCAAGGGCACAGTGCTGGCTCATGGTCATCCTGCTGTCCACCAACACCCCCAGGTCCTTTTCTGCCTGGCAGCTTTCCAGCAGCAAGTTCAGACTACCCCATAAAGAGCAGAGGAAGAAAGGACAGAAACAGCAATCCTTGTATGACCCTAAGATGAGAGTATGTGTTAATTAAGAGATGGGAAACGTAGATTATTTTGTTACTCCAGTGCCCAAAATACACAGACAACTATTTTCTCAAGTGACTAGAAATAGTATAAAGACTTTCCAATAAAACAGGATGAAGAAAAAGTCTGCAGAAGCTGGTGAAGGATAAGGGAACTTTTCTTAGGGTGAAGAATTAGGAAGAATGGTACAGCACGTAACAATGGCTCCTAATCAGAAACGGGTCACCAGAGAGATGGTACAAAAGCAGAACCCCACAGTGTGTTAGGGCTCTGCCAAGCCACCCTAATGGCATCCAAGCAGAAAGCCACTTTCTGCCATTTCACGTTCATTGCCATTTCTGTGACTAAAATCCAGGCTGCTCTTTTTGCTTTGTTTTAAGAGGAGAGTCGAGACAGTATGCCTTTGTATACATGTGAGGAAGTTAAAAAATGACAATACATTTGCTCCTTTTGAGGCTGACACAAGCTAAAGGAGATAAAAATAAGCAAGTGAAATGAGCCCAAGGAAAAGGAGTGCAGAGGAATTGCTTATCACCACCTCCAATTCCTGCAATTTTGCCTCAAAGTAAAATGCAGCTTTTGAGGAAAAAAAGATGAAAAGAGCCAAATCAAGTAGAATAAGTAGAAGCAGCTTTTCACTGTGTCCTTGGGGAGGATTCAACAGCTTCAAGTGGGTTTTAGATCTTGTGACATTATCATTCATCTTTGGCCTTCTCTCCCTCCACACTGACGGTTTTGTTGAACTGCACTGCGTGAAAAGTATTTTTCTTCTTTGGCACAGGACCAGCAGGTGAGAGACATTTCAGCAGTGCTGTCCTGCGGGGATAGCAGCTGCTGGAGTTTACACATCCATCTGAGATCATTGCTCTAGTTCAGATAATGGAAACTGCTTCTTTCCTACTATAGGTCCCTCTCTTTCCTACAGAACCAGCTACCAATTCTGAACTAATTCTCTCTTTATTTCAAGAAAAAAGAAGAGAGTACCTGACTCACAGGGAGCTATTTAACCAGATAAGGATTTTCTCTGGGACTTGTAATGCTTCCTAGGGAGACAGACCACTGCTTTTTTCTGACAGAAGTAGTAATCACTGAGCATTATTAGCAAGTGAGAAAACACACATTTTCAGGTGTCAACTTCATAGCCTTGGGCATTTATCAAAAGACTAATGAGGAAACATTATAGAACTCTGATTCCCTTATACCACTTAATTTGCATGAATGAGATATCTAACCTGCTGGAAATCACTCCTAGGGAATGCCCCAGCACAAGATAACTTTCTGCTCATCACAGAAATGCCAGAAAATCTTTCCTGAAGGATTTTTTGCTACCCCTGGAGTGTTTCAGTGCAGAGGGGCCATGTTTTGCCTGTTCTTGGCCAGCTTTGTTGTAACTAGAACAGCGTTAAAACTGCTCTGTCTTACATAGGGAGCCACATGAATAAGTATCCTTGCTCCTATCCCTTCCTTGGGTGAAGCAGAGCAACAAGGTCACAGAGAAACAGAGTCATGCTTTTATTTCTACTTTTCTGGAGAAGAAAGGAAAGGAAAATGAACCAAGCTACCTCTGAAAAAATTTTGTGGGGCAATGCCAACGCATAAACTGTCATTAAGTGACAGAACCACTTCTGCATTATTGAAGTCTGAGGTTTTAATTGTATCGAAGGGAATTTTGTACTTATTCCCTCTGAAATTCAGACAGGTGGAGCACCATAGTATTCCTTGGCATTCACAGTGGCAGCACTGAAGATAATTCAAACTATAATACTTTACCCCACTCCTAGGACTTCAAAAAATACAGCAGTAGAGGTACAGACAAAACAGATGGCTGTGAGATTTTGACAGAAACTGGTTTGAACACAGCATCTCTGGGGAGCATGAGGAAATAAGGCATTCCTTTCACTCTGCTAAGTCGTGGATCACTCACAATTTGACCAAAGAGCTGTTTCCTTCAAAAAGGAAACTGTCAGGTAAGAAGTAGCATTATTTCGGATACTCCTCTCCTGCCTTCTGCTGGCTAGTCCTTCTGGTCCCTCTGCCCTTGGACATCACTTCTCTTTTAGAAAGTGTACTTCTGGCAGCAACTCACATCACACCCCAGGAGACCCTCCTAGCATGGGCTCTGCAGAGCATAAGGGAAAGCAGTGTAGGGAGAAGGCATGGTGCGGCTCTGCTGAAGTTGTAGCTCTTTTGCACATTGAGAAACAAGGCCAGGTTTCTCTCCAGAACATATTTAGCCAAATATTTCCACCCTATGGAGCTACAGCCCTATGATATAAAGTGCTGAGGATGGGCTTGAAGAATCTTAAGCTTGGTGCAGAAACTTATCCTTTCTTCTGACCTCTGTCAGGGAAATACCCTCAGGACTTATACCCCACTCCCTTTTAACAAATGGAGACAAGTTATTCCAGAGGTTCACATGTTATTCTGGCCTTCTAAGAAGAAGCAGGTGCAAAGGCTTTAAAAACATCTTCAGCCAAAAAGAGTTTCTGTGTATCAGCTAAAGGTTCCATACCCATAGTAATAATGGTACCTAGCTGTCATAGTCATAGTCAAAAGGAAGGACTTGTCTTCAGAGGAAGAACAGGTCCACAAGAACATGGTCTTCAGCTTAAGCAAACAGTAGTCCAAGGAAAGTCCAGTGAAAATGTCACCGAAAAACTGGGATGTAAGGAACTTATCGACACCAATGTGATACAGATAAGCAGACATTTCTTTATTGTGGCTGCATGTGAAGGGGAATAGTTTCACCAACAAAGCACACCTTCCACATTATAAAGGATACATACATGCGTATGCATACAATTTCCCGAAGCTAATTAAAATAACTCCTCCTACTCCCAATCATGCACAGTATTTACAGAAATTGGGTCTGGGGTGGCTTTATAAACCCCATAGACCCCAGGCTTAAAAGGGAGACACCCTCCAATGCCCTAGGGTCTAACACTTGACTGGAAAAGCTGAGGGGCCTGTTTCATATAACAAAGGTGTAAGACTTCGGTAAACTTTAAAGCAATATTTTTTTCTTCCTTGATTCACTTTACAGAATGGGGCATTGTTGGTGATTGCTGGCTTGGTTGCTTGGTTGTACCTTTAGTAGATGTATGTTTAGAGAGATGTACTTTCAGACAGGTGTACTTTTAGCGGATGTACATTTTAGTGGATAAAACAAACTGTAATTAAAATGAGGCCTGGGCTATGCATAAGTTCATTAGCAGCTTTAACATTTCTAAAAGAGTTTTTTTTACATTTATTTTTCCTATATCCATATATTAAAAAAAAAAGGTAGCAAGATACCTCCTACGGAGACGGGATGAGGGTACAAACTTCAATGTGGAACTGTACCCAGCTCTTCAATAATGTGATGGTCTTTGCTGCTTGATGGCATGGCCCAAAACAAATGAATGAAGTATTGTGTTTTCTCCCTTCCTGCACTCAACACGTCTGCATTCACCAAAAAGCTTATCTTTCCTCTTGTGAGAATTATTTAACATCTTAACCCAACTCCCAACCTTCCAACAGATGGTTTTGAAGATTCTGGGGAAAAAAATGACTAGTAAGAACGTGTTTTTGAACCAAATGATCCAAATTTATCCCCAGCTGACTGGTTCATTACAGTGGTTATTACATTTTAGAAATTTACTGTGTAAAGCACAAATTGTTAACAGTTTGGCTCATGAAGCTGTGGGATGGGGAGCGGTCTGTGGAGTTTGAGGGGCTTGAGCTGGAACAGTCTTTGCTGTTAGTCAGGAAGTTAATTGCTGGGACATGAAACTGAGTTAGCATGTCTTATTGCATCTTTCATCTGAGATTACTGAGAAACAACTGAGCGGAAGGGAGTCTTAATAGCAATCCAGTATGGACCCAGAAGCCCCAGACCTTCAATTTCTTGCTGAAGATGTATATTTTTACTTCTTTTAATGAAGGTTGTCCCAGAGATCAAGAAATTCCTAATTGACACTGGCAAGTAGGATTACACATTAGACAGCGCTTCCAGCTATGTGCTGGCAGAGAGGTTTTTTGGGGGCAGAAATTCTGGGGTGATTTCACACATTGCTGACCCCTTGCAGTCCTTTGAGGCCAGGTTTTGTAGAGAGAGGCAACAAGCCCGAAACTGCCCTTTCGAAGTAAACAAAGTCATCAGTTGCAATCCCCAATTTCATCTTCTGAATGAACTTGTTTGAGGAAAGAAATCGTATTTTTAGGCTTATTAAGTTGAATTTTCTGCCAACAGTGCTGTATGACTGGATTGCACACATATGGAAATGAGTTCTTATCTGTCCCAGCACACTTCTGATGGAGTTAGCTCTGAAGGACCTAATGGAGGCAGTGCTGGTGCCCGGATAATTTTCTTCATAGTTGCTTAAAGTCCTATCTGTTAGACGTGTGTGGTATGTATAGAGAAGATAGGTACAATACCTGTCCCAACACATATCAGCCCTAGCTCAGGTCCACAGGAGGATAATTTCTTTGATGTATCACTGCATGAAGGCCCGCCTGCCTTCATTCCCACCTTACTGTCAGTCCAAGGGGGAAGGAGGCTGTGACAGGGAAAGGCTGTATTTCATACAAATTAGAGACATGCTTTTTCCACATAGGTCCTGAAGCCTCTTCTCCTAACCATAAGCATGTAGTAGCAAAAAGACACTCCTAGAGTAGTACCTAATCTCTACCATAGTCCTATTCCTGCTCCAGCAGCCACTGCTATGAGCGGTGCAGGAGGACAGAGAATGGGGGTTGTGGTCAGTTCATCACACTCTGTCTCTGTTGCTCCTTCCTCCTCAGAGGGAGAACTCACGCTCTACCCCTGCTCCAGTGTGGAGTCTTTCCATGGGAGACAGTCCTCCATGAACTTCTCCAACGTGAGTCCTTCCCATGGGCTGCAGTTCTTCACAGAGTGCTCCAGCGTGAGTCCCTTTCATGACGTGCAGTTGTTCAGGATTAGACTGCTCCAGTGTGGGTCACAGGGTCACAACTCCTGTCAGCAAACCTGCTCTGATGTGGGGTCCTCCATGAGCTGCAGGTGGATATCTGCTCCACTATTAACCTCCATGGGCTGCAGGGGGACAGCCTGTCTCACCATGGTCTTCTCCATGGGCTGCAGGGGAATCTCTGCTCTGGTGCCTGGAGCACCTTCCCCTGCTTCTTCACTGACCTTGGTGTCTGCAGAGTTGTTTCTCTCACATATTCCTACTCCTCTCTCCAGCTGCAATTGCTGCTGTGCAGGTTTCTTTCCCCTTAAATATGTTATCTCAGCAGCACTACCACCATTGCTGATTGGCTCGGTCTTGGACAGCAGCAGGTCCATCATGAAGCTGGCTGGCATTGGCTCTATTGGACATGGGTGAAGCTTCCAGCAGCTTCTCACGAAAGCCACCCTTGTGGCCCTCCCCTACTACCAAAGCTTTGCCACGCAGACCCAATTCACCCCTTTACATGGCTTTAGCCCCTGGTGCTGGTGGGTACAACCATCTGGGGCTGCTGAAGATGGCTGTGGCAAGCCACGGGGGTAGCACTGGCCATACCTACCCTGTGTCAGTGAAGCTATTTCCATGGGGTGAAGTTTAATGACCCATTCATGGTTTTAGTGCCATCAGCATTTCTCTTGTTTTTCTTTTAAAATTATAAGCAATCCTAGAAATAAGTTACTGTTTGAAGCCATTTCTGAGTATTTAATTTGTCAGACTTCTGTGCTGCAGGCTATGATTTTGTTTGAATAAACAGAGTGTGTGTGTCAGGAAACCTGACCAGTAGGGATGTTTTAAGAGCCGGAATACAGCATAGAGCATCTGCAGGCAAGGGGATAAATTTTATTAAGGGTGAGTATGTGCAAGGAACTCACAACTTAGTTTTACCTGCTGAGGACTAAAGTACACAAAACATGACATGGGATGAAACTACATTGGTGGGAACACTGAAACTTACTGACTGAAAAGCAGATATCTGGGAAAATATTAACCTTAAGCAGCTGTCCACAGGGGTGCTTGGAGCTTTAAATCACTTCTTTACTACCTTAATAGCCGTGTATGTTCTTAACCAGAGAGAGGAATGCTGTCCAGGAAGAAGCACTCTCCAAAGTATCATACTATCCATACTATCCCTTCACTACCTGCAAGAGACTAACTTTTGCAAAAGGGCACTGTGTGAGCGTTTCCCGGCACATGTTGAATCTTTGATATCTACAATGTCTTAAAAACCTTCCAGTTATTCTGAGCAAGTGGCAATTGCTTATGTCAGTTTAGAAGTCTAAAAGTACCACCTTCCTTCCAGTGTGAGCTGCAGCAGCTGGCTTTGGGGCAGGCTGTGATCAGATCTGATGGGGTCTGAAGTTCTGGTGTGGTACTAAGCATCATTCACAGCACTGAGATCAGAGTTTCCATCAGGACTTTCATCTTCACTGAGACTAAGAAAGAGTTGAAATTGTGGGTTTCCCATTCTGTAATACTTATGAGGGAAGGTTGAGTCCTGAACCAGCTCAGAAAGAGTGCAAGAGGTTTCTCTGTTGTTCTTTTTGTTTTTCTTTGGTTTGTGGGCTTTTTTTGTTTTGGTTTGGTTTTTTTGTCGAAGGTATTTGGGGGAGTTATATGCTTTACATGGCTGAGTTATGGTGACTACCTTCCATGCTTCCCTCCACAGGATGTGGTAGAAGAAAAGTCCTCTTGGAGAGCCTGAGCTGGCTCTAAGTTTCTTACACCCATCATTTCTGTGGGCTCATCCATTGCCCTGGGGGTACCATGGATGAAAAAGCGACCTCAGAATTCTCCCTGAGCCCAAAGCGCTCCTCAGCCTCTCTGACGGTTGCAGTGACTGGGGACACCGGCTCTGCCCTGCCTTGCTGAGTGCAGAACCACTCCCCAGTTTCAGGGATCATTTTTCTAAGGAGGCTTGGAAAGACAGCGGTGTAGGAAGCAGGCACTTCAGCAGTGACCAGTATTACTGGCAATTACAGTAAGTCACCAACCTCAAATTTTCACAACCCAAGAGTAAAATAGTGGGAATTACATCTGAAAAAGGCTTAATCATGCACAAATGGCACATAGATTGGCACCATGAAAAAAAGGAGAATTGAGAAAGCTGCATATTTTTGAGATAGTGAAAAATGTCACAGATCTAATTCAGCACAATTGAACAATCACTGGTTTCACTAGAGCAAAACAAATGTCAAAGCAAAAGCAAACTGATCTGCAAAAACGAGCACCTCCCAGTCAAAGCATTCAATTGCACTGATGATATTGCTGTTAGCTTAGCAGTATGTTGCTTTTTCTAAATGATATAAAGTACAAATGAAAGTTGTAGACCAAAGGAAGCATGTGTTAACTGTGTGGACGTGCTGTGTCTTCAATTACATCTTTGTTAATCATCGTTAGAGATATTACCTAAATAAGGTGGCATTATCTCCTCCTTAGCTGAATGGCTGGAAAATGCATTTATCAACCACAGACTGAAGCAAAACAAATACAAGATGTCTGAATAATTCCCACTGAACTTTCTAGGGGGACTAGCCCCACCACTTACAATAGGCTTCTCTCTCCTCTTTTCTATTAAAATTAGTTGAACAGACGTACAAGTGGGAAACAATTTCAGGAGCTGAAGATGCCTCTGGAATGAGTTAAGCAATTTCTGTTTGATATAATTTCTGACAAATCCAAATATTCAAAGAGACCACACAAAGTAAAGCCATGGAGATACTGATCTGTTACAAGTCCACACTGATTTATCCCAACCCACTGAAACCTCTGCAAGCCTTTCTTCCTGTGTCAAGCAGTGTCAGGCCAGACCCACTGCAAGTAACAGCTGAGAGGACTCTAATGGCACACTGAAACAGCAATGCTTCAGGTTGCCATTTGCTGGTGAGATTATTATTGCTTATAAATGCCAACAACAATAATACTTCATGCATACTTATTTGGGCTCTGCAGGTCTGAGAACACTGCCAGGCCATCTTCTGAGGTGCAGTAAAGGAACTACTATGCTTTTCAGACAAGAAGTGAAAGGCTGCAGGATAGTGGGGGTCAGACAGAAATCTAGACTGAATGTAATCACAACTTATGATTAAATCAGTTGGATTGGCAATATGGGCACCTGGCAGGAGAATATACTTAATTCTGAAAATACATACATGATACCACTGAATGAACATATCTGCTTCCTTTCTTAGTCTGTAGGTAGCGATACCACTTTGCTGATTGTCATGAAAAAGCTAAGGCATCAAGAACTATGGGAAATGAGACTGATGATCCATCTGCTAGGCAGAGGCCTTTGAGAGCAGCTGATCCATGTACAACAGAAGGACACTGCAGACTCAGGAAGGGATTTCTTGCCTTGCTCCAAACCATTATGCCTTGTCCAGTCAAGAATGAGGAGCTGGAGTTGCTCCTGTCTTGTGAAGAAGACAAACAGTTACATGGCAGAAGTGGGAGAGGAATGAGATCATGGGAGAGTAGATACAGTTTGTAGAAAATGTGACTCTGTGGGGAAAATTAGGCAGTAAAACTCACTTCTCAACAGTGGACGAGATAATCTGTAAACTGAATATGCTTACAGACCCTTCACTGCAAAAAGCAGCTTGCTATGGTAAGGGACTGAATCACTGCTGTTGCTGACACAGAAAGGAGGGGCTCTCCACATGTTCACTTTATACTATTAGCTCTAGCATATGAATGTGATAGGTTTAGGGGGGGTATAGAGATAACACAATGAACTTCAAAGGTCCTGGCGTGATGGCATTTAGGGACTATAGTGGCCAGCATAAAACTGATGTTCCTCTGTGGCTGATACGTATTGGAATCCCAATTAGACCCAAACCAGTTTTACAATAAGGAGAGCTATAGAAACAGCTACTAGGCTCCCCCTGGCAGCTGTAATAACCATCTAGAGAAAATATAATAATGAATAAATATAAAAATAACTTTTTTGCAGCTTTTAAAACACATCTTTTGCAATCTCCTAATGCAGGATTGGTGAATCATCATGTCATGCTGTCATTTGTGGAAGCGTCACAGATAGAGAAGCAGTCATCAATGATCCATCAGAAACCATCTCAAGGCTGAGACTGGTGTCATGGGGCACCCTCAGAGAGAGAACTGTGATGGAAGACAGCTTGTGGAGATCATCTGCTGGAACCCTGGATCACAGTGTTTGTGACGGGTGTGTATGTTTTATATGGAAGCAATACTTATATGGAAGTGATGTTACCAGATTATTCATAAAGGTGCCAAAAGCAAGGCAGTACCACACCTACTGTTGTCTGATGGACGTTATATCAGCCATCTTATGTTTATATGTTACAAAAAAATACTTAATTAGTTAATTACTTACTATGTTGATGGAGGACCTGCCTCAGCCGCTGCTGGGGAGTGAACATTGCAAGATAAATCAGCTGCACAACAAAGCACTGCTGTGTGCAGGAATCTGCCTTCTTGTGGGAGGCACGGAAAGTCATGGAGTGAGTGAGTCAGTCCCTGCCTGAAGGGACAGAAGGGATAGCTGCTGAGCAAGTCACCTGAAATCAAATGCCCCAGAGGTGGCTCCTAATTGTGTAACCAATTTTGTGGTAGCTGTGATACTCTAATGAACAGCACCAGGACATATTTTGTAGTAGTATTGGCAAATTACAACTGCAGCAAATGCTGATTGGTGTTATACTGTGAAGAAGTGAAGTGATAATGATACAGTGGTGATTATGAGACAAAAATGTGCTGAAGGCATCCCAAAAATGTACATCCTGAACAGCACACACTTTTTTGTTTTGTTTTGGGTTTTTTTTCTGAGCAATAGGAATTGTGCCAAATTCAGCTGGGAGGCTGTCATGCAAATAAACACGAGTGATGTGAAGCTCCCAGATTAGTATCATTAGTGACATTTAAAAAAGTTATTAAAAGCTACATATCGTATTTATTGAATCATACCACAGAAAGGAAGTTTGATTTAGTGTTTGATTTAGTGTTGTCCCTCCTGTATGAATACCTGGGAAGAAGCCATCTTATTTGTTATCTTTATTATAAAGCCATACAAAACAGGTATTACTTTTCACTGCATTACATTTCTTCAGGGAGCCAAACCAATAGGGTAGTCTGGGCCTAAACTTGTCCAGTTGCTTCCTCTGCCCCACAGAAATGGGGAGGCAATCAAGTGAAGCAGCCAGCTGAGAGGCTGAACATTTTCTGCTAAGTTTACTGGCACGAGGAGAAGTGAATCTGCGACATGCCTGACACAGAAAGGAGGTACAGGATGTATGTCGCAGTTCTCTAGGAGACTTGTTACTAGTAAGTAATTTTGTCCATGCAAAGAGCCCTACAGTTATAAAAGCCATGTGTTTATATCACGGAACAGGGCTGTCCCACGCCTTTAAGCTAACTGTGCTGACCTTGCTAAGGACAGGGCTTGATCTGGTCCTTGTGGTTCTCCAGCTTTGTATGCTCTGGCTCCATTCCCCAAAATGACCTCCATCTTGCTGAGTCTAGATGCCTTGCAGGGGGATTTTTGGGTGCTGGTCAATGATTAATGGGATGAAATATAACAAGTTCAAATGCTAGATTCTGTACCTGGGACTGAGTAACACAGGGTACAAGTCTAAGCTGGGAGAGGAGTGGCTGGAGAGCAGCCCTGCAGAAAGGGATCTGGGAGTGCTGGTTGACAGCAGGCTCAACAGGAGTCAGCAGTGTGCCCTGGCAGCCGAGGACAAACCGCATTCTGGGGTACATCAAACACAGCACAACAAGACAGTCAAAAGAGGTGATTACCCTGCTGTATTCAGTGTTGGTGCAGCCTCACCTGGAGTGCTGTGTGCAGGTCTGGGCTCCACACCTTTTTGCCCAGGAGAGTCAAAAAAGCTGGTGACAGAGCTGGGAGGCATGTCCTGTCAGTAGTGGCTGAGGACTTTGGGCTTGTCTAGTTTGGAGAAAAGGAGCCTGAGGGATGACCTCACTGCTCTCTGCAGCTTCCTGAATAGGGGAGTGGAGAGGGAGGTACTGATCTCTTCTCCCTGGTATCCAGCTATAGCACACGTGGGAACGGTTCAAAGCTGCACCAGGGGAGGTTTAGACTGGACGTGAGGAAGCATTTCTTTACCGAGAAATGAAACCCTTTAGAGGATCTAATAAGTTAATTTTCTTGGCAGAACTAGGAAATAATCAGCTGAAGAGAATCAGTGGAGACAGATAATCACAACAGAGAAGGGGGAAAATTTGTTCGGTGACTTGTCTCTCTCACAACTTGGGAATTAATCAAAAGGGACAAGTCGTGTAGTTGCCTGGGTCTCAGTTTGACAAGGTACTTAAGTATATGCTTAAATTTAGGTATGTAAACTGACTCGGTAATTTAGTAGATGGCCTCCGTTGAACCTTTCTGAGTTATTCTATGATTAATCTCAGCAATATTAACTTGTTGATGTTTAAGGACACATTTATGCTAACTCTGTAACTAAACTTGGATTCTAGGGTCCACAGCACCAGACAATTCTTTAATTTTCAGTGTTTATGAAAGAGAAATAGCTAGGCCCTGAAGAGTTAATACATCTATTTTGTTTCTTCCTTGCACTGAAAGTGAGATCAGCAGTATGTTTATTATATTCTCTAAATCATGCCAGATGGACAGCAACAACCTTTTGCAAGAAGTTTTCTAGCTGGCTTTTTGAGGACAAGTTAACTCCTACTTCAACTCTGTTACCTTTGAGGATGTTTTCCCCGCAATGACTTTGAAGTTTAGGGGACAAAACAGGATGGAGAGAAATATTTAGAAGTATCCATTTGACCAGCACTGCTTGATGCTGCTGTGATAAAATGTAGCTTATTTCTTAACAGAGGTTTTGAAAAGACCTGTCCAGTATAACTTGAGTCTAAACTGTGAATTTATCTCAGCTTCCCTGAAGCAGGTGGCAAGAGACAGGATATTCAGCCTATCTCAAAACAGGTCCATAATGTAGGATACATTTCTCTTCCCCTCTACTGACCCAATGACTGTCCACTTTCTTGCTAGGTAACATCAGAAGATACGGAGTTGAGTTTCTGTCAAGGAAGGGCCTTTTTGTTTTGCTTTGTTACTGTCATAATTTTCTGGTTAAAAAAAATAGTATTCCAAGCCTTTACAATTATTTCCTTTTATTTTATAAAGTTTAGCTGATGAATTGCCTCATCAGCTAAACTTTATATTGATAAGCTTTGATATTGCTCCAGGTCATTGTTTCTGAGAAGTAACGATTTGAGTGCAGAGTATCTTAGAGGTATTCTACAGAAACTCATTTGCTGTTGCAACGTAATTTTCAGCAGCATATAACCATGAAGGAGGCATGCTGGATCTCCCCTTGAAGCAAAGCTGTCACTGGGTTCTACACTTCTGCTAAGAAATCATGGCAGGGGTTTGCTCCAGTGCTGCTCACCTAATAAACGTGATACCTAAGAGAGACTTTAATGGGAGTTAGATAAGGCACTGAAAGATTTATTTCTTTGCCTGCCTCTGGGTTTGATGACCCTCTGGAACAGAAAACACCAGTTTCATAATTCACATGTTTATTAAGCACTAGAAGTTTTTTCTTTAATCTTAGAAAACCTGGGAGAGGAAGGATTGTGTTGCCTTGTTTTCAGTTTTGAGGTTTTTGATATAGAAATGTCTTGGGTTTTTTTGAAAAGGTTGTGGATGAGAAGGTTGAAATGAGTTGAAATGAATATATACAAGATCTTGATACAGTAGTCAGCTTGTCGCGCCTTGTCCCCCTCTGTCCCTCACAAAGACTACTTACGGCTCTACAGTGTTTTCAGATCTCTACGTCCCTCACCCTGTCCCTGACTAGTTTACCAAGATTTTAAGATTTTACATTCCCAAAGGCAGAGTGCAAAGTTCTCTATCCATCTAATACTAAAAGACTTCACAATTCCCACAAGAGGGCATAACAAACCTGCTCTGCAGTTATTCATGGAGAAAAACTGTTTGAATAGTCAGGACACGCCTGCTTCCTTTGTGAACACATTCACAAATCCTAAGGGCTATTAAAATACAAGCATAAACACAAAAATACCTGCACCAGGTGGTCCTTATTCATGGCATGCCACTTGTCATTCTTGATTTTGAAAGCTTTAGTCGGCAGTTCAATGAGCAGCAGTTATCCTGTGTGACTCCACAACAGTGAACAGCCAGTACTGAAAACCCTAACAGTAGAAATTTATCCTCCAAACCAACTCAGTTAAAAACAAAAACATTCTCCTTTTACTTGAAACACATCCAAAATGGGATGAAATAAAAGGATAAATTGAAAAATATAACTATTAATATAAACCATAAACTATACTGTAATAGAATAACTCCAAATAATACTTGATCAAAGGCTTAGAAAGGCCTTACCCTGCTGCTTAAGCTGACCGTGTTTTTCTTGGCTTGAATAATAACAAAAAGTTTTCCTTTCCAGTTACAAAGAGATTTTCAGTAGTAATTATAATGGTATAACATGGACAAGGGAGTTTTACAATGAAGTGCCTTTGAAAATACCAGTAGACATTGAGCTTCTTGTGTATTTCAAATTCTCATTTCTTTTTTCAAATTAGTTAAATTGAAGTGTTCATATGTGGTGGAACAATGCTGAAGTGTGTGAGCTGTAACTACCACACAAGAATTCATACTTGTTAAGCTTACAAGCTCTGAGTACGCTTGTAGGCATATTTTAATATGATGAAAACATCTCTTGGCCTTACATGCACAAGTCTACATTTGGAAGTGAAGTGACTTGAGGAAACTTTTTTAAACAAGTGTAGCAGAACAGAATTTACCCTCTTTGAACTTGTACTTCTTACAAAGTGTGATTCTGCACTTTTTCAGAGTATCCCTTACATAGTTTATCAGCCCATAATTCTCTCAAAAGAGGAACAGGTTATTATTAATTTGTATCTATTTCCTCACAGGAAATCTTTTAGGATTTTACCACGGAAGGAAGCATATGATCGATGGAGTGAAGTGTCAGGAGCTGTTAGACAAAATAACGCTGGCTGTATATAGCAGCTTTACTGCAAAATCTTGGACACCTTTCACATACCAGACTTCAGAGGCCCAAAGTGTGGAATTTTGCCTGGGTCTCAGGGGATGACAAGGTAAGGCTGCATGTGCACAGCTGGAGACTTGGGGGCAGTTAGTGGGATCTGGTGGGTGCCTCCCAGTCTGCAATAAAAAACTGTGTGCCAAACTTCAGAGTACCAATGGAGATAAACCATAAGAGAATGATCAAAGCAAGCAAGTGATTTGGCTACAGCTGGAGCAGATTGTCTCTCCCACTCTCACTATACTGCCTGTACAGACCCTGAACAGAGATTAAGCTGTTATGGTCCTAGAGACAGGTACAAAATACCTTCTTCCTCTCTCTGCATCCACACCTCTTCTCCTCCTCACCATAAAACCATCACCCAATAGTCCACAGACCTTTCTTGAGCATAAGAAGTAGGTCATGGACTCCTAAGGATAAAAAGGCAATCTACTGATGATAAGCTTAGGTTTGTTAATAGCGCTACAGATCTGCTTACTCCAGGCCAAGCCTACCCACACACTCAGGCAAAGTTCACTGTATATGCTACTTTAATTATTTTCTTTCTGGAAAAAAAGCAAAGGTAACTTATCTTTAATTGTGATCACAGCACTTATTTTCTTTATATCTTAAAGTATTGCTACAATCCATGCATCTCTTCTTGCCAGTGCCTTTGATCTGAATCCAATACAGGTCAGTCAGGTGTGGTATTCATAGACATTTCTGATCAGCTTACTGCTTTCAGGACTGACCCTATTGAAATAAGCCATATCTGTAAACTCATTTACAATGAATAAATGAAAAGAAAGAAAAGCTGAGGAAATTAAATCCCAGCAAAATCAAACAGCTTGTATAGTATAGTGCCTAGAACATTTTGTATTGGCCTTCCGTGTAAAGATTTGAGAATCTAACAGCATGTCATTCAGCAATTTCCTGCATGAGTCAATGCAGAATTATTTATCCCCAAGGAACTTGCAGAAACCTTAGTTCTTAAGTCACGTGAAAGTAGAGAGGACGATGCACTTCAGATTATGAACTCTGTCAGTAAGCTCTGTAGCGTGGTCTGTAGCCCTGAACAAGTCTTTGGTGTCTGGGAAGCATTCAGTGCCCCTTCCATCCAGTCTGGAAAGGCCACGGAAAAGTTCCTGGGGCCTTTGGTTGCATTTGCTTAGGCCCAAATAGGATGGCCTTTTCTAATTCTGCTTTCTGTGATTGCATTAGAAAACCTCGTTTCTCATTCATAAGACCAAAATTCCAACAGGCCAGATTCAGGGGAATTTGAGCTCACCTGCCTGAAAGCAACACTGAAATTAACTTTCAGCAGTTGTCTTCAGGGCTTCCACGTTCATTAGAGTTTACAAAACATTTCCTTTGTCAATGTAACTTCTTAAGGAGAGAACTGTCAGATCATAGTCCTTCTCCCAAGTGCACCTCCCTTTATACAGTTGTCTTTGCCCCTAGCTGTGGCTCCTCCATGTCACCTTAGTGTAGGCAGCAACAGCTCTTTACTGTGACAAAACAGAAAATAACTGGATAAACTTTGTCACAAAAATCTGAACTTTTTCTGAGTTATGGAAACAAGCCAGAGCTCAAGTTGGAGGGCATTAAGTTCCCTTTTTCCTTATCTTATATTACCCTCTAGTGGCTGAGTCCTTCAGTACCAGCATCTAAAGTGAAGAAAAGAAGTTAACTGAAGGTTTTAATGCATTGTCCTTTAACTGACCATAAATGACCTTTAAATTTCTAACATGTTTTACCTTTTAAAAAAATCTTTCTTCAAAATAAGAGAAAACTTGCAAAACCAATCCAAATCAGATTAGCTTGGAAGGAAATGAATGTGAGAATCTGTATCTTCTTGCCAAAGCAGAAAAACATTATCTTCAACACTGAACGATAGAGAACCACAGTAGGAAGATAAAAATAGACTCTAAAAATGGATAAAAGTCTATTTTTGTCTTCTCTGACATCTTTCCAGACTAGGTGAGGAATGGGAAAGGCAAAAAGACAATGAGTTTAAATATTAAATACTTAGGAAAGGAGGAGTGTATTAAAAAATTCCATTTTTACTTGTGGTTGCCATAGAGGAACAATAATTCAAGGTTCCTAGGGAATAAAACTATTTTAAATTTCAGCTTCTATTTCTAATTTCAAATTCTTTTAAGGTTTTGGATGCATTTATATAACATAAATTGGTCAATAAGTTTATCGCAAGGGATTAGCCAATGCAATCACTAAAATGTCTTGCATTGTTCAGTTTGTTCATTCTCAATTATCATTCTAAATTTACTGAAGAGTCAGAATAGTGTGTCTATTATTATTACCAAATTAACAGACTCTCATTAGCTTAATTCCAGTTAAGGCACTAAAGTAAATCTCAGGGCAAGCAAGTAAATTTTCACACTTCTATTATTTACAAAGGAATAGAGAGATCCAGATGTGTATTTCCATCAGAACAGTTACGTTAAATTTCATATTTCTCTGACTTTGGCTGCATTAGAAATGTTCAGTGAGTACTCATGATGTGCTGTTTGCACTGTCATGGTAATGAGTTATGTGACATTAGCTCTGTTCTGGCAGAATGACTTACATAAATAACCAATGTGATTCTAGTTATGAATATAAAAACAGAACATTCAATTTGAAAAGACATTGTTTCAGTATGATTCTATTGTTTATTGTAACTAACAGAAACAATTCCATCAAACGTGCATAACTGCCCAGTAGTTAGACATTTCACGTGATATATTTAATGGCACTATTTTCCTCTAGCAAATCTTTCCATAAGAATTATGTAGCAAAGCAAACTCAGCAGACATTCTTGATGAAGATGTTTCAAATAAACAAATATTAGAAATTCATTCAAGATATATTGGAGCATGGAACTCCAAACAAATGAATATTTATTAATCATAAAACAGTCCCCAAAACTATGATCAGATCAACATTTGCTTGTCATGGGAACAAAGTGTCCAGAATGTTTTAAAGTCCTTTGTCAGCAGGACATGATGCTAATAGTAGAAGTGTTAGTGTAGGGA
>NW_010190135.1:27406-54184 GCF_000695765.1 Mesitornis unicolor
AAATATCAGGGTGAAAGACCTGAACATAAGGAAGGCAAGTGAGACATCATGCCAACCTCAGTTTATGCTTCTTACACTTACAGAGAGAGATCCAAGGTCAACTCGGACTGGAAAAAGACCTCCCAGGTTAAAGTTACAGTGCTGGGAAATTAGGGTGAGCCTGGCTGTGCCATGCTTGATCTGGGCTGAAACAGAGACCGCTTCTTACAGCACCTGCGGGATGGGACCCCCTGTGCTGTGCACACATGCAAGGATCAATCTTCAAAAGCTGAAATGCGCACTCTACATCTGGTATTGAAGACAAGATTCACAGTTCAAAGTTGCTGAGACACTGCATGTCAGGGATTCAAATCTTCCATGGTGTCTGTAAGACATAGTTTGTACTTATGCCGACGAATTGCAAGTTCTTAGGCTTTCTTACATTTTAGGTAGTTTTATTTTGTTGCTTGTATGGAAGAACCAAATAAAGAGAACAAACACGTCTCTGGCTTTTATTTGAGCTTTCGCAGGCAAATGCCATTTACATATTCACAAAACACTCCCTGTCTGCATCCTCCTCTCCTGCCTTACACCTAACCAGGTGTCTGACCAAATTACGTACAGAATTCTAAGAAATTATAGAGCTTCTCACACGTCTGTGAGGTTTTCTGTGGTGTTTAGGTCAAGCTGATAGCTTGTGTGAAAAAAAAAGTGTCTCAATTTCTCATTTCAAAGAATTATCACATCACATTTTGAATACAGAAATATCTGAAGCCTTTTTATATGTTAAAGGCAGCAAATTTCCAGGGCTGTGGAGAATATGAAACTGCTGAGAATATCACCATAAGTTTCAAACTTTTCCATCCACAATAAGGCTGCAACAAGAGACAAGAGGCCTGAACTCTGTTTTTACTGTGTCTTTTGATTTTGGTCTTAGAGACAGTGAGGGAATTACCACTGATCCTTTAGAGCTATTTCATCTGGTGCTCTAATGGCCACTGAGTTTAGATTCTGATTAGGAGACCATTTTCATTCCCTTGATGCAACTTCAGTGAAGACTAATATTTCTGAGGAACTGAATTAGCTTTTAGTAAAACCCTTCTCTTTTAGTCTCATTTTATCCTATCTTGCCTCGCTTTGTCTTGTATGAAGACATGGTTATGTTAGCCTCCTTCCAAGGTTCAGAGATCAGGGGACACAGGTGCTCACAGCTAATTCCTAGTTGAAACACCTTCCTAAACACACCCTTTTTATTGGAAGGTATAAATTACTGTGGTGCCCAGCTTTGTATGACAAAGGGAAATGTGAGGCGGTGAAAAGAAGGTGTTTTGGTTGCAGGGCTCTGCTAGGACTCAGATATGCACAGGCCCATGCATGTTGTTGCTCTGATGCTCTCTAGTAAGACGTGAATATAAGGAATTCCTTAAATTCATATTCAAAGCTACATCTTTCTAGTCAGAGCTTCCTGCTTGGTTTTCTTTGTACTCTGTGAGGGCTTATGCATTAGGAACCTTCCAAAATACAGCAATTAAATAAGCTGAAGTGTTGGATCTAAAAATCAGCAGTTTCTTGGGATGGAAATCCCTGGAGGAAGTGCTTTCTCATGGTTCTTTCAACTCTGAAGCTGAGGTCACCTTTGACGTAGAGAGAATTCCCTTTCTTTCAGTATGCTGCTGCCTTGCTTTTGCAAGCGGCCCGTGGATTGGGGGATGAGGGAAGTGGGAGGCTAATTATTTAAAGTGAATTTAACAAATGTTGTTTTAGCCTCAGTAATGTCTATCTGAATTTGGCTCTGGCTGAGGTAGTGGTAGTAGTTCCTACATCTTTATAGGCAGTTTCCTTGTTTTCACGGAATATTATTCCTTAACACACCATACTTTTATAGTGTGAAGTCATTATACTTCCCTTTAATTTTCTAAGCTAATTAAAGAAATTAATGCTTGTTTCTTGGCAACCTACCTCCTTTCGCAACCTCTAGTGTGTATATTCATATGTAACTAAGTTTGTTACTCTAAAAAATTAAAAATTCGTAAGTAAAAGACTGCTACTTGAGCCTAGAAATAATTAGAGTTAGAGAGTTGCTGAAGAAACCATTCCTGTTTTCTTGAAAATACTCCTACAAGGTTCCAAATTCTGTGATCTTTAATTACAAACTACTGTGGATTTCAAAGGCAAAACTGCAATAATTAGAAACTGCAGAATTTAGTCAAAGATAAGGGGAGAGGAATCCTTTGGGATTCCCAAGGAGAATGATGTGGCTTCACACTTTTGGGTCCCAGCACTCACACTGAGTGCTGTGAAGTGTCTTTCAGGTAAGATTTTTGGAAACACTTGAATGGTACTTTGTGGACCTGTGGCCTTTTGACCATCTTGATTAGTCAAACAGGGAACAAAGCTAATGATGTCTCCCAGATATCTTTAATCAAAACTCTTAAAATGCAATTAGGTTTCTGCTTTAATGGCCTGTCAGCTGCAGCCAGATTTAGGCATATTAACAGAAGCAGTGTTTTTCTTTCTAAATTTGAGTGCTTAATTTGTGAAAGGCACTATCTCGGGCATCCCAGATGGGGTAACATGGTCAGCTAATGTGGAAAGTCAGATTCATGCCTGCCTGACACCTTGATCAAAATTCAGTGCTTGTACGAGCTGCAGAGAGCTTCTCCTGTGCCAGCTGCTGTATCTGAGTCACTAATGAAATATAGCTACAGTATAACTCCTTCTAGAGTTGAGTCCTTAGCAACATTTTAGTAAGTTAGAACAAAATTCAGACATTCTAGCTCAGTTGGTGGTTGAGCAGATTTGAAATTGCCCATAATAATGTTGAACATGGTACTCTGATTTCTGGTTAAGATAATCTTGGACTAAATCGTTAGAGCTACTGTGAAAAACACAGGGAAAAAAGGTTTTGCCTAGAGATGGGAATATTCCCTCAACCCTCTGAGAAACCCTTAAAAAACCAGAGGCAATAGTAGGGTCTATTTCTTTTGCGGTTTTGTTCAGCCCTCGGGAAGTGCACTGGTTTGATTTCTGGGCTGTACTTCCAAATTGAGTATGTGCAAATGGATAAACCTGGCTGGATTTAAACATGGTAAAAAGCAAGAAAAGATTGAAGTGAGCAGATCTACGCACCAGCAATGCTCTCTTGCCTCCCTTATCCCCTTCATGAAGAGATAGTCATGTCAATAATGTGAGGTAAATTAGACTTTAACAAAGTACTCTGTTAAATAAACAGTTCTGATATTTTTAAAGCTATTTTGGTCATTACCCCTACTAATGGAAGGATGCTATGGGCAGGGAGGATGCATAATGCTAGTGTCAGAACCCTGTGGGACCCGCAAAGAAAGCGATATTGAGACTGAGGACTGGTTCAGGACACACCGTGAATTAGAGAATTGCCTTTAAGGTGGGAAATTTTATGGTATAAAATCTGACTTCTGAGGGCTAAGGAGCTGAGAGTTTATTTCACAATCTGCATTTGAAACAAGTCTCCACAGAAATGAAGAAGCCTTTTTCAATGAAAAGGGTACCTTTCTCATAATACTTAAAATGAAATACGGAATTTTTGTTCACCTCAAGAAGATGATACCATCCCTCAATTCTCGATATGGGTTTGCATATGTGTGTTTTATTTTTCTTCTCAAACCACACTGCTGTTGTCAAAACTGTCTTAACTCTCAAAGACTACAGAGAAAATATTGCAGAACTGAGAATCTGATTTGGGAATACTGTGTCAGTGGTGTTCTGACAGTGTTTTAACAAGGGGATCCACAAAATAGCTCTTTTCTAGCAGCAGCGACACCTCAAGAGAAACTTGTGGGTATGTGTTTGCCAAGATGAGAGATAAAGGTTGAGATTCATAGTAAGAAGTCTGCAGAGTCTGTAAGATGCCTGTGGTGTTTGTTTGTGATACACTGCTATTGTTGCTTGGGTGATTAAAAAAATCAAAAAGCTTCTACCACAGCACAACACAGTGGTTTGGAAAGCAAATAAGAGTGGATTTTTCTTTGAGGATTTTTTTTAACCAAAGAAATAAATTGACTGTGAACTGCTAGCAAAGATGTAGGGAGACCCCCTCCACTGCTATGCAGTCCTTGAGCATTGTCAGAACGAGCCCTTGCTGATGAAAAATAACAAAATCAAAGATTATAACTTCGTATTCATGGGACACAGTTTAAAGTTGGGACTACCATCACTGAGATGTAACTCAAAGGTCTGAGGCTGCAGGGTTTTTACCCAGGACCTGAGCTGCATGGGGATGTCGATGAGGAGCTGTAGGAGCAGGCTGCCACCCAACCCACCCAGCTGCTCGCAGCCTTCGTGGGTGCAACCACGCGCAGCAACCAGCACACATCGTGCCCCAGCCAGTTTGCTTCTGGCATCAGAATGTCTGTCCTGATTTCCACTACCCTCAAGGCCTCTCTTCTGGGGAGAGAATATAGTATTTATCTGTTCTGTCCATGTGCCATCCAAGTTAATGAGGGAAGTCTCTGGAAGAATGAGGAGATACTGGTTTTCCCTTTTGATTTGTTCCCTATAAAACATGGCTTAGAGAAACTCAGTTAAGAATATATTTTGCTCACATGTTTGGTGTTAAGCCAATTAATAAGAAGAGACAGGAATTTTCAGTGAGATTCAGTAGAGGACTTAGGGAGTTTCTTTCACCTTTTTCTGGCAGCAAGATATGTGGTCTCTTTTTTTTCAGGTGTTTTGTCTCAGAAATTCCCTGGAAGTGAAGGGGCTCATTGTGCTCATTATACTCGATACATTGTCCTTGGTCTTTCTTGAAATGTTACTGTGAGACACTGGGTTTGTAACCTTCAATTTTAAAGGTATTTAGAGCAGCATTTCATGGCTTGAGAAAGGACTCTTCAGGGGATGCTTTGGAGTAAATACCCTTTGTGTAGTTGTGATGGTGGGGAATTGATCTTGGTGATCCAGGTGTCTTTTCCAATTTCTTTTTTTAATAGGCATTTATTTTTAAAGAAAAGATGTCTCAAAGTGATATTTCAAAAGGGATAAATTTCTTTGTGACTTTTTCATTCTTCCTCAGGGCACAAAATACAGACCTATAAACTCTTTGACCATTACTGAAACACGTGGTCTTTCTTTTCAGTGTCTGCCACTTTTTAAACTTGACTCTACCAATTAAGGACATATATTCACACATGTGGAAAATTAAAAGGAAGAAAAGAAAATTGCCCTGGTGAATTTCCCCATTTCATACCCCTATTAGTCTTTTAAGAGGTCTTTTGATGTCATGGGAATGAAGCGACTGGGGACATTTTCCACTCACCCATGAGATACAAAGTCCAGTATACAAGTATTACATTGCTTTCTTAAATACACCTTTTTAAATTACTTCATGGTTTTGTTCTTATTGAAGCAAGAGGTTTCAATGCTTATGAAGACAGACAACCAGAACAGAATAAATGGTCATGGGCACTGAAAAAGCTATGGCATTTCACATAGCTGTGTGCCCACATACACCATGCTTTCCCCATGCCTATGAGGAGGGGAGCTTATGTCCACAGTTATTCTAGGATTGGCTTCATCCCTGCAAATTCTGTTTGTGAGACACAGTAAGAGGCTGAAGAGGACCAGAGGGGCCCTAAGATGTGGAGTGGAGGATCTCCTTCACCATCAAGCAGGAGCCACCTCTATAGCAGCATGGCTGAGGAATTTGGATGGCTGCAAGCTGTTTCCAATCCAGGCTCTCCTGTAGAGCCACATTCCATCTTCCTGCAACTTTAGAGTAAATTTGTGAGATTGCTTCAGCTCACCTAGCAGTGCACTGCTGCAAAACGGAGTAGTCCTACTTCTCTCCATGTTTGCATCTCGTTCACAGCCACATGGTCTTGGTGCTAGGCCATGGAGCTCATGGGCCTCTGCTGAAAGTAAGGGAGCTGTCTGATGAGCAAGGGGGAGAAATATTTCCAGCAGCCAGGACTTGTAAGTACACCTGGAGAAAAGCAAAGTCATTCTCATGTTTTGGCTCTGGGTCCTGGAAGCCCTTTGACCCTGGGCAATTGCCTGGACCATGGAGGAGCCTCAGCGTGGTGGCACAGCACTGCCTCGGGAACATGCGCCTCAGGAATGGGCGCAGCTGAACAGAGGTGTCTGATTCAGCCAAAAACTTGAACTGGGTATAGGGAGAAATAACAAAAGGGAAGTAGACTAAGAAAAGAACTCACTGTACATTTTTTAGGAATCTTTTTGGAGTTTGTTAATTCTGAGATGAATTGTGAGCATTAGTCTTGCAAGTGAGGTCACCCTTAATATGAGTCTTTAATGGGGATTTATCTATCAGAAAGTGGACTGAAACTACTCAAACTTTCTAAGCTACTCATTAAAGATCAGTGGCTTTCAGTCATGGGAGATTAAGGTTGGAAGCAAATTTCTGATTCATAGGTAAAAGACTCATTGTCATCCTCTGTTGGAAATTCTTTATACAATTTCTTTCCCATTTTTAAGTCATTTGCCTAAACAGAGAAGAAGACTGACCTTGGAATTAAAGCACATGGCAGAAGCATATTGTGTGCATTTGTGTTACTTTAGTTGGGTAACTTAATCTTTCGGTATATTAATTTTTCAATATCAAACACCATGGTAATCCACACTGAGACCTTGTCAGTTCCATAGGAACATCAAGACTATCAATGTGAAATTATTTGATGGAAGGTACAAATGCTTACATCATCATAATAATAATATTAAAATAATGAATGCAGTTGCAAAATACTAAGTTGAAAGGAGAGGTTGAGTCAAGTAACATTTTCTGCTGTGAACTAGTTCTCGTTGGATTGAACTTTACAGTCCAATTGTTTTAGGCATACCTGAATGTCACATTTCATTTTTAAAGAATGTAGTTTTCACCCCAAAAAGTTACTTTCATACTGTCATTTGCTTTCACATTACCTAATACTGTTCAAAATCACATCATCTTGTATTTTTTCTAGTTAAAACACCTGCCACATGGTTCTTGTTTAAGATCATCCTTTTCCTTACCTTTTCCTTCTCTCCTCTCCCCTCACTCCATTACTTTCACCCCTTTTGCCTTTTCTTCCAAAAAAACCCCACATATGCAACAGTGAGATAAAATCTTATTGTGTTTTTACAATGTAGTGGTTGTCCATGAAAATAACATTCACTAATAGTAGACTCTGTTCTTCACATGTAACTTGCCTAACTGGGATGGGTTGACCCTGGTGGGATGCCAGGTGCCCACCGAAGCCACTCTATCACTCTTCCTCCTCAACTGAACAAGAGAGAAAAAAATATAATGAAAGGTTCATGGGTAGAGATAATGACAGGGAGAGATCACTCCACCAGTTACCGTCATGTGCAAAGCAGACTTGACTTGGGGAAATTAATTTATTACCAATCAAATCAGAGTAGGATAATGAGAAATAAAGTCTAGGTCTTAAAACACCTTCTCCTCACCCCTCTGTTCTTCCCTGGCTTAACTTTGCACCTGAGTTTCTCTACCTCCTCTCCCTGAGCAGCAGGGGGACAGGGAATGGGGGTTGCGGTCAGTTCATCACACTCTGTCTCTGTTGCTCCTTCCTCCGCAGAGGGAGAACTCCTCACACTCTACCCTGCTCCAGTGTGGAGTCCTCTCATGGGAGACAGTCCTCCACAAATTTCTCCAACATGAGTCCTTCCCATGGGCTGCAGTTCTTCACAAACTGCTCCAGCATGGGTGCCTTCCATGGGGTGCAGTCCTTCAGGAACAGACTGCTCCAGTACGGATCCTCCTCAGCATGGCTTCCTCTCTCACCATGGGTCTACAGGTCCTGCCAGGAGCGCCCCTCTACCAAAACCTTGCCACTCAAACCCAATATACTAATGGGTAGCATTATGTTACTGAGAAGCAGAAGAAAAAGCAGTGTGATGCAGAGACCAGTGTAGCTTTTAGTGCAGGCTACTGTGTGCCCTTTGCAGGGCTGTCCAAAGTGACTCTTCTTGTCCAGGGCAGGTTCCTGAATTTTGTTATACCAGTTAAAATTTGAATTAGTTCTCTTGTTCTGAAGCTGGCTAAGCTTTCCATTTGAACAAATCTTCATTTCCCATAATCAGATCTGTTTGTAAAAACCATTGGCAAGATTTGGTTTTGATATCATCTGATGTCATTGCATACTTGCATTGGTCATACGGGCTTCATTGGCACACCGGAAGTGAGACTTACAGTCACATTGGAAAATACGCTAGTTGCCCAATTTGAATGTCACATATACATTTGAAGTTTCTGATTCCAGCAGTCTGGTGCCAGCAGCGGTCTCAGAAATGCCAATGAGGTCTGAAAATGTTTACAAAGATCAAATAAACTTCAGTTTCTGTAGGGTTTTTTTGAAAATCACTGAACTTTGAGTATTCAAGATCTGGTTTAAACATTGCGGATGACTCTTTGATAAAAAAGGGACATGAACCAAAGCCTACAAATAAACACAAGGAAAGGTTAAAGTTGGGTTCACAATGCAAACTGGAATGTATGAACTCTAGTCAACATACATGATTCAAGTCAAGCATTTCATGCAACTTCATTTTTATTACCTTCAAAGCAGAAGAGGTTCTACTGAAAAGCACTTGAGGGAAGTGATTGTGAAGGGAATTAAAAGGGGTGAGGGACTTGGTGTGGTGGGGAATTTCAGAAATTCAGTAGTAAATCTGGAGAATGAAACTGTGATGAGAAGGATCTGGAGGACAGTGACTAATAGGAACTAGCAGGTAAGGAAGGCAGCTGAGATGCTGCAGAGCAGAGAGGATGGGGACAGAGTGGAGTGTGGGGCAGAAAGCCAAGAGGGAATGATGCCAACCATCGTTCAAAGTTATTAGAGTAGTATCTCAGCAGAAATAAATTAGGGATTTGGAGCTCCAGGTGATCAGTGTGACTCTGCTGCCAGCAAACAGGGACAAAACCTACTACTCCAAGTATGTGCTGCATCCAGTCCCACTTGCACAGGTGATGACTCTCCCAAGCTCTCACCACATCTGTCTACCTTGTTTGTGGGTATCCAAAGGCACCTGATGTCCTATACAGTGGCAACATGACATGACACGGTGGGACTTCTGTATTTAGAGTCTGGTTTTGTTTTTTGTATGTACTGAAAAGTACTGGCAGAATAGCCACAAAAAATTACTGAAACCACAAGTCAAATATTAAGATATGTGTAAAAGCTCAAAAGAATAACTGCCATTAGAAGTGTGGTGGTGGTTATGGGAGGGAATGAAAACCAGACACTAGAGGTAGTGTAAGCTGATGCATAATGTAATGGTAATGTAAGTGATGCATAAGAAACTTGTACCCAAGCATCTGTGCTCTTCTGTCAAATCAGAAATTCTATTGCAAAAATAATCTTCATCGTTTATTCTGATGTTTTGTTTTGCCAACAGTTAAGCAGCGATTAGTATTTTTGAGATGTGTCTATTTAGCTTTTCTTATTCTTTGGCAGCCCCTGGAGTATAAAATTAAAATCCTTTTTGTTTGTATTTAATTTCTGCTGAGTGATCAGAAATTCTTCAATTCCTACTGCCATTTCACAAGTTACATCTGCAAATATCAGGAGTGAAATCCTGACCCAGTGAAATGAACACAAGTGTTTTCTTCATTCTGACTTAAATATTCTGTTATTTAAATAGAGCAGAGAGATGACTTCAGTTCTTAAGCACCTAGAAAACATCAGCCAAATCCTAACTCAAAAAAGCCAGTGTAAGGTCACCATTCATAGCTACAGGACTGTGCGTTGACATAAAAGATATGTGACACAAGAACTGATTGGTTGATGTTCAATACGATGTGGTAGGATTTTATGTAAGAACAAACAAACAAAAAATGCCCACTAGAAAATTATATTTGAAAAGCTTTCCTCAGAAAATGAAGAAAATCAGTTACTTTATCAATACTTTTAACAACTTACACTGATTTTTCACAATGCAAGAGATTTTTCTATATGGAATATGATAATTAGAACTCTAAAGAGAAACTGATTGGCTGCTGGGCAGAACAAGATATGTACTAAGTATTGGTACAGTTAAAGAGAATTAGCGCATGGTCTGTGCTTTAAGGATGCTGTCTCTTTAAATCTATTTACATTGTCAGGAGATGCTTGAGTTGCAGCATCATTTTTAAATAATACCCTTTTTTTTTCTTATGCAGTACTTAGTTTTTCCACTGAATTTTGAGTTTGGCCTTCAGACCTGCTAAAAAGGGACAAACCTGATGCCACACAAACCTATTCCACTGGCAGGAAGGTAAAACTCTTCTCCATCAACACGTGGGCAGGCAAACTTCCCCTGCCAGGTGACTTCTGAAGACACTAAGCACTGAAGTCACAGGTTTTCTGGTCTTTTCTAGTTTCTGGAAGTAGAAAAACCTTTGATTCAAGTAAAAAAATTCATGATTTTCCCCCATACAACAAAGTTTCTGTCTGTCTGTGAAAGAGACGTGGTAGGTATATCAGAGGAGGAACAGTTCAGGGTGAGAATTTCCAAGCTTCTTTGAGGTCTTGCTTTAGTTTGGGAGTTTGCATTGCATGAAATTTATCAGAGGTATTGGAGGAGAGGGGAAAAAATGTGTCTGCGTGCACGGGACTGTGTACGCATGAACCCACCACTTCACTGATACCTGCAGTAACTGTGCCGCTCTTGATGCTCATATGACTGCTACGACAGCTCACTTTCCTGTGACAATAAGGAGCTGGTTTCAGGCTTCTGGGTTTTGAGGTCAAGTTAGGTCTTACAGATAGTTCTGGGGGAAGTACTACAGCAAACACAGAATTACGTATTCTTTGAAAGGCTTACTATTTTATTACATAATAGAGCTCAGCTTCTGACTCATCCTGTTGTTTTATTTCCCCTAATATCCAAATTGAAACCACAGAGTTGTTTTGACTGGAGCTAGTTATTACATCCCTAGAGAACCACTCAGCGACTGGAAGCTTTGCTAAAGCCAAGGAAGCTATGCAAATCAGTGACCACGTACTCCATCGCTGCCTGCTCTCAGAAGGAAACAGCGAAGTTTTTAACATAACAAAACTGTCTTAGTATTTCAAAACTGAAAATGAGAACTGTCGAGGGTGAGAAATTGTGACTGCATAAGGAAAAAAGTCACTATTTTGAAATAACATTCAATACATTGCAATAACTTCAAATAACACACAGGTGGTCTTGAATGGCTGGTTTTACTCTGAAGCTCTTTTATTTTGTGGTGAGTTAGAAGGAGCAGCACAAACCTGTACTGTGTTCCTGGAGGAATCTGCAGCGAATACTCACAGTAGTTTTGGTGGACAGAGATGCAATGTATTGAATGTTATTTCAAAATAGGTCTGGTGAGAAAGAAGCAGTGGCTGCTCCCAGACTATTTTCTTGATGTTTCCTGACAAGCAATTCCAAAGCCCTTATTAGATCTCTAGTGATACTAATGGGGAGACAAGCCTCTGCCATTATGAGACTGCAACTGTGCTGAGGTCTCTTGTATGCTCCACACTGAGATCAGAAGCGGGGAGGCTTGGCTCCTGCGGGTGCGATGCGAGGCGGTGCCTGGGCGAGCAGCACTGAGGAGAGGGGCTCATGCAAACAAATCCTCGCCACTGTGCACCACACAGAACCCATGCATGTCCCTGGTGGTGGCCAGAGGGGATAGGGCATAGCACGAGCTGGGATGGCTTTTGTCATGACTGAGGTCAATGGGAACTTGAACTTTTATGTCAGATCCGGGTAGGAGGTAATCTCTGATCTGAAGGTAGTAGTAAATGCCAGAGGCTACCAGATAATACTGGCAGCGCCTTGCACCATCCTGGGGTTCCTGTTACAGCTCAGATGCAGAAACCCTTCCATGTGGTTGTGGGGCAGGTCTAAGCCTCCAAATGGAAGACAGTGACAGGGAAGAGGAGCTGCCAGATGTTCTAATTTCACACTGAGTGATGGACACAGTGCCTTCTCCTGTAGAGAGGATCTTTAATAACAGTTTCCTAATTTTAAGGTGAATGAAGTTCGAGCTCACCTGCTTAGTCACAGGCATTCAAAAGACACATTTGTGTGTAAGATAGCATAATGTTTCTGGGGTTCTTTTCTCGTTTCTATTTCTTCCTTTTCATGAGCAACTAACTGTAAGGAAAGGGCAATGCAAATGTAGTCCACTATAATTAAATGGTAATTATAGTATTGTCATGATGGAAATTCATGACTCCGAGGGATTTTGGCTCTGATGTCTTCGTTCTCAAACCCATGGCTGTGCCCAGTCACCTCTCATCTAGCAGTTGTGAATAAACTTTGCCCTCAGTTATTTATAACTCTACTACAGATTGGAAAGTTCCTGTTTTCTTAAAACAACAAACTCTGTTGCAAAGTCAACTTCTGTGGAAAGTGGTGTGGTGACTCCAGGAGTACAGCTGCCTCTGTACCACATCCTGTGCCTGTGGCGTTTCTGGCAGCTGGCTCATGGAGCAGTGCCAGGCTCACGATGCTGACCACAGCCTGCAGCATCACCAGCCTTTTCAGCCAGCAAGAAGTTCCCTGCAGATCCAGATAGAATTCCCTTTCCATGAGGATGCCCACAGTAGTTTAGTATGTTCATTGAATTCAGCCGGTTGGAAAAAAAGCCCAAAACATAAAGTAGTAGTTCACACATGAAGGATACTATTTGATATATATAGTTTTACTGCAAACTTTCTATTCCATCCAACCTCTATATAACATTAAGCTACCTATACTGGACTGCATTCTGCGATAAAAGCAGTTTTCTGCTGAACTCTCTAAATACGATTGATGTCTTGTTTGCTTCAGGCAAATAACAGCTCCTTTGACAAAGAGATTTATTGTTATTGTCAGACGGAAGGAATTGAAACAGAACATCTAAAATGGATATTATTATTACATATACGAACAAGTGTTGCACAGGAATATTAATATTTAACTTCTGAGGTAGCCAGGCATGTGCTTATGGAAGAGATTCTGCAATGCAGGGCTTTCTCCTGCTTTTTCTCACTTGCCTTAGAAATTCCATAACTAATTGAAGATAGTACAGCTTTGCCTCACAGTGTTAGAGGAGTTTACATTGTGGAAAGTCACAAATGCAAGCAAACTCTTTGCTCAGTCAACAGAAGTCACAGAAATAAACAGTGAATATTAGGTGTACTGTTTTCATATGGTGTTCCTTGCAGTAGCTATTACCGCGGAAAGGAAGTAATGTCACTTGTGGCTGGAACCCACATTTGATTGACTTTCTAGTGTTGGGATAAGGTTTGGTGGAGGTACAAAGAAACTCCATGGTGCATTCATTATACGTCAATATCTATTGTGTAACTTCATTTAGAGTTGCACAGAGGAATTGAATTTTTTTTATGAGTACTCTGAGGAGCACCCTAGGGGATTTTGTCTATAGAAAGAGGCAACAGAAAAAGCCAATTAAAGATGTAAAGTTAAAAATGGAGTGACCACTTTTGACTCAAATATCTTACAGAGTCAAGTGGAATTTGGGGCCCAATCTTTATGCTCTGCATCTCTGCACTGTAGAGTTGGAGACTGAGTTTAATTTCCATCCTGTTAATTCATTCTCCAGCAAGATAGAGTGAGGACTGCCACCCCCAGAAAACCACAGTTAAGCTTCAAGGTAGAGCAAAGTTAGGAAGTGATAGAGGAGAGTCAACAATCAGTGTGTGATAGCTCCTGCATCACTGTATCTTGTTATTTACTTAACAGCATAGCGTGGTCTTCTCCTCATAATCTAGAAGGTCCTGGTTTCATTACCTGCATACTTTCTGCCTATATGAAAGCAGAAGGTAGTAGAGACTCTCCTCTTCTGGCACAGGATCAAATGAGCTCTCATGTGCAAAAAGTAGCCAGTTTCAGCTTGAACTGAATACTGGTAGTCCACTCGCAACTCTGAAGAGCCCTGTGTATACGATCACCAAACCAAGGCATTGGTTTACATTTTTTACAAACTTCCCCCGTCCTGAAGTACAAATCCATGAACATTTTAAATGTGAAGTATTCCCTTTTTTGTTGTTTTTGTTTGTTTGTTTTTGTTTGTTTTGGTGGTTGGTTTTGGTTTTGTTTTCGTTGTTTCTTCAGACAAATTTAAAAGAGATCTCATTCCAAAAAAATCCTGCTCAAGTCCAGGAATTTACTGACATTGGTCACCGATTTCATCTGTGTGACAGACACTTTTTCTATGGACCCGGTGTGGCGTGTTTACTCGGGATGGTGTCAGAGCCAAGGGAGGAGCAAGAGAGTACAATTCCCAATATGAGCAACTCCAGGCACGTCCTCATACCCCATGGCATGATGGTAAGCAGAAGCAAATGTGTTCACTCCATGCAAGCAGTTTCATCATTCTTTTAGGAAAGTACTCAGTGGAAGTTCCCTCATGCAAGGCTTTCTCCTCACTTTGACATCTAAATTATTTCCTGAATGACAGTTATTACCAACCAGTAATCACCCCCAAATAAGGAACAGTAGGTAGGTTCACACCCAAAATCTCAAAAGACACCCCATAATGACATGAAAAGCTGTGTGTCTGCTTTTGCCTTACTCAAAAAGAAATGTAAGCAGTCATCTTTCCTGTTTTGCTTCCTCTGTGCCTCAGACCACTTAGGTTGCTAGCAGGCAGGAAGAACTGAAGGACAGTGATCACTCTCTCTGCTCCTCACCTTTCTGCAGCTGAGCCGCTCGGGAAGCAGAGATCTGCTCCCTGGATGAAGCAGCTTGAACTCAATGTCTTCACCCTCCTACTCTCTTCCTTGCATCTGAACACAGGCTGTACCAGCTGGCTCAGTGTTCAACTTCTTTGGTGGTTGGTTATGGTGCGTCCTTTAAAAGTAGCTTTGTTAAGAAACTGCAGAACATCAGCAATAACAACACTGGAGTATGTAACAATGTCTGTTAGTCCCATGGCTGTTAAGTCTTGAGACAAAGCACTGATCGAGGTACTCTGATGTACCTTGTGCCATGCAGAGTCACCAAGACCCAGCAATCTGCAGTGAAACTGTCCTCTGGTTTTTACCTCTGCCACAGTGTTTGGGGTCAGGTAGATGTTCAGATCTTTCAAAATTAGAAACAGAAATAAAACCCAGGATTTCTCACAATTTTTAGAAGCAATATTTTTTAAGAAAATTAATTCTTTTGTTTCTTTATTTCCAGTCACATTTATATAATTTCTATCATTCTAGCGTCTCTATACGTAACACTACTGACTAGGATTCTGGTCAGCAAATGGATTAGTCAGCAGCAGAATATGAAAAAAAACTCTCTTTAGGTACCAGTGTGTGCTTGGTCTTAACCAACCTAAAAGCCTTCCCTGTGTTCTCTGCTACTGCTTGAGACAGCATATTGAGCTCAACCGGTCTTTGGCCTGAGCTGGGCCAAACATTCTTGTTCTTTGCTTCCTATTTATGTTATTTTCCTTAATTAGAAACCTAAGGGGAGATCAGAACCGTTAAACCATGAACTAGTTATAAAACTGTTCCATGACACAACAAAATCTACCAGCAAAAGAGTAACTTCTACAGGATCCTAAACCGAGTCAGAGATCAAGGCTTTGTGTGTGTCCGTATGGGCTCAAAACCCTGCTACTGCTGCATATTCCTGGTCAGGAATGGAGGTGGCAAACCCTGGGAAAAAACAGGACAGGGACCACACAGAGACGCAACTTCAGTTTGCCACTCTTACTCCACTCTTACAGCTGGCACCCATACCTGTGTCTTGAACAAGAAGCCTTCTGCAAAGGTTTCATTCAGAAATGAGTAGTGGTGAGAAATGGAGATGCTGTGGTTAAGCATGAAACAATCTAATTCCCATTACTCTTGTAACAGTCTGTATGTCAATACAGCTGGGAATGAGACAGACAAAATATAGTTTAAAAAAAGAAAGACTTTTTCTTATGTCTTTTTTCTCTGCCTGTTTAATTACATCTGGCTGCAGAGACAATATATTAATGGTAAAAGAATTTTTTTAAAGACTCCCACCTTTCAAGTAAAGCCAGGCACCTTGGTCAGATTCTGAGCAGTCTGAAATGAGTTTTCCTATCTAAGCAGTGTAGCTTTAGTACCCAGGAGGGGATTTTTTGTGAACACTGGCACAAAAGCCATTTTCACTGACGTCTGTGCTGAAACACCCATTACACTAGAATAAGAAGGATTAAGCCTGTGCTGTTTTCTCTTTAAACATGGAGCATTCCTGTTTCCACTGTACAAACTCTGTATAAATTTGCATTTAATCCAAATTTGTCTTCTATCAGGAGTAGAAAACAAAGACAAATAAAAGGCCTTTTCTTCAGCTTTCTGTCAAGTGTGCTGCAAAGTTCCAGAAATCGCTCACAGGTTACCTTACCTTTTGCAGTGTAAAGTTTATAATTAGTTTTAATTAGACCTAGACTAGTACCAAGCAACTTTATTACTTCTCTAATTATGGCATTAATAGTAATTATAGTATTAACAGCTCTCACAATTTTACAGGGACTCATCTTTTCTTAACACGACAGCTAATCTTAAGGCTTAGATTTACATGCTAACATATGAGATTGAATTCTCAGCTTACATTTTTTACTAAAATCAGCTTCTAGCTGTTGTGGTTGCAAAGAACAGCTGAGGAGTGTAACCTGGCTCCACCCTGAATGCTAAATACAATACCAGCAGAAGACAGAAAATATTGTTTAAAAAATAACAGTAGATAATATCTGGGGACTGTGGAGGCTGGCAGGACTATAGTCCCTCCTGGGCACATTTATCCCAAATGTTATCTGGTACATGACAGTGGGGAGGATTTGCCAGTCCACAGTCCCTCTCTCTTCTCCATTCTGCTGTGGTTGCCAGAAACCGTCACATGTCAAAGCTCCTGAATTTTCAGCACTCAGGGTTGGTAATACTGTAGTCCCACTTATTACAACATGACTTCAGCAAATGTTGGCAGAAATTACAGAAGTGAATATCGTATCGCAACGCAACCACTGGAGTCACTTCAGAAATTTCCTTTGACTTTCAGAAACTGAGGGATGCTTCAGTGGTTCATTTGTGAAACATCTTTGCTTTCCAAATAGGCCTTGTATGAGCTCATGCATTAACAGTCATAGGAGGTGCTAAAGCACTTATTACATAATTAAAAATATATTTTCACCATTTCCAGGAACCTGGAATTTTCTGACAGATGAAAAATGATGCAACAGGATGCTTAGATCATGACAGGGCACTGACTCTCACTATGAACTCCTGGTAGCCCTTATAAGAAGGGGCTCCATTTTCAGTTTGAGTCTCAACTTTAGCATAAAAGAAATATAGACATATTAATAATTACATAGCAAAATAGCAAATCGTCATGACTTCCCTTTTCTTCCAGGTGTATCCCCAAGAACTTTAATTTATGTTCATCTTCCCCTTCAAAATAGTAATAAACACAGGTAAGAGAATTATTTTTCATAATGATAACAGTTGTAGTGACATACATGCACCGAGAGTACAACTGAAATTCTGTCAATACAGAATCTCATACACAGAAGCCAGCCTGCTCTGCTGGGATCTCAAGCTTGATCAGAAGGAGCATGGCAGTAGTTAGCACAGTGCCAAGCCTCAACTACACATCCTCTTAAAAAAGGTTCAAATCTGTGTGTGAAATACCATGTAAATGTACACTTAGTCAATGGAACTACTAGCAGGAATAACTTCTGCGCTCTGCTTTGCTCTCCTCTCATTAATGCCATGATAACAGCCTGGTACCTGAGCAACGTGCATGTAGATAGCACAGAGTGCTTGTTTTCCCCAGAGGAGGAAGTGTGTGCAGATCAGAAGGGCAAGAAGGGCTTGTTTGTTCTTTATAGACACATTGCAGGCAGATGATGTTTTCTGACTTCCTGGAACATTTCATTCAGAAGTCTTGGGCCATTTCTGGAGAAAGACCTGTTTTCCTCCCTTCTTCTGCCCTAAAGAAGCATTATCTTTATGTACAGATATCTTACTATTAAAAAAGATGAAAATTTTTAACTACTGTCATCCTCTTAACTCTCCAGGCGTTGCTGTAGATTTCCTGAGCCCAGCTCTGGTGCAACTGGAAAAGAAAGGACATAAGGGTCTCGGATAAAGCTGGCAACTTATGTGAGTTTTTGCAGTATACTCCCTAAAGGCTGGAGCATTGCAAAATGTCTTTCTGTTGCCGTCAACAATATTTCCTTTCCCCAGAAAATGGGAGGTAATGAACAACACCTTTTTTCGCCAGCACTTTTCTTCACCAAAGCTGCAGGTAACTTGGCCAGTGCAAGAGCTGCAGTCCTTCATCTGCGGTTCCTGAGTAACCTGTTCCACCCAAGGCCCGCCGATATTGCATGTGGCCACAGGGATGTAACAAGCTCATACTGCATTAAAGGAGAACAATGTCTCATGTTGCCATCAGCTTCTTATTTGTTTCACCTCAAAGGCACCTCTGAGACTGCAAATCCAAGTGCCAAAATGAATTCTTACAGTTGCTGAAACAGAACAATTAAAAAAGTAAACTGTCCCTCAAATACCGTGCGTCTAAGTGATAGGTAAGGGGTTAAAAATAGAATATTCCATCTAATTCCACAAAAATTACAATACAGTGACTCCTGAAATAGAGCAGATTTGCAAAAGGTGTTATAACCAATTTCTGCCTCTCTCTGAGGAATGCTTAACCTTTACAATTCTTTTCTACTCTGCCTCTGCTGTAAGTCACTCACTGAACACTTTAGGTGTATGCGTTAAAAGCATGTCACTTGCTGTACAAAACTGAGATCACAAAGTTAATTCCCACCTATCAACAACTAATGATAGCTAATCAAATAGATGTATTTCATATGAGAAAATCAATTAATGTCTGATAAAAGTATTTCTTGAATTCTAGATTATTAATACAATTCCAAAACCTGAGAGTAATTTCTCAATAACTTATTCTCAAACTGAATGTTAGTGTAGATGTTTTTCCTTCTCTTCAGTATCATGCTATAGTTCTCTACTGTCTCTTTCTCCTGCACTCGTCTTTCCTCAACTGTGGCCAAGGAATAACTGGAGATCAGTATGTAAGCATCAAAGCATTTTCCACACCACAGAATAGATGCTTTCTGGTTATTGTCCACATTGAAATTATTTTCCTACATTGCCTGATCCTAACACCAACAGAGAATGTTCTTATGACCTAAGTACTGTGATGGACTGCATTGGTTGTTGCCTTCTTCAAGTTTATGTAGAAAGGCTACTGTTGTTCCCTGTAGACTTGTTGATCCCAGTCCAATAGTGTGATTCTGGGTTTTAAAAGACATCACACATCCATTGCTAACAATCACTGGTGCTAAAAACTGTGACCGTTCTATCTACCTACCTGCATACCTACCTACCAACCTCCATACCTTTCCCTGTCATGTCTTAAACCATCTGCAATTCCTATTAGCGCAAAGCAAATCACAAGTATGTGACCAGATTCTCTGCACAGATACTCAGCTACTTAATTTGTTGACCAAGGATTTTGTCCTCGATTATTACAGTATTATTGTGAGTACCTGAAAAAATGGTATATGCAATTTTAGAATTGCAAAAAAAATAGTGTCCTGCCTCCTTTGTATAGAAGTTGCCTGACAAACAAGAAAATGCTGCTTGAATTTAAGTCACTAAGTTACTACCGGGTTTTTCCCTTTACTTTCAGTTTGGTATGTTATTTCCCCCACCCCCAGCACTATGAATGCCCTAAGTAATGGTGACAGTTCAAATAGTTGCAACAATTCGTTTCTTTTGTGTTTCCTCCCCACATTTTCTCAGTGACTATGAAGATTTGCAAAAGCGTATCATAAACTTAGGTACTCAAATCCCACTGACTCTCTGGATACATTTACTGTAGAAAATGTGATTTTCTTCTTAAATCACTTGACATGTCATACCTCTTTTTGCCTTTTTTATCCTCACGTGGAACAGTACTCTCTCTTTCCTTATATCCTTTTTTTAGTTTTAATATTGTCTGTAAATACAGGCTGTATGTGTAACGGAGTCTATGTAGAGACATGTCATGTGTTGCAAGTTATTAGTTGACTGGACAGATGTGGATTTACTGGTGGAGAAGGGAGTAGGACTACGAGATGAAAACCCCTTCTTTCCACTTCTCTTATTTAGCCCCAGCTACTGCTCGGTGTCTGCATGTAATTTAGATCCAAATTCAGCCCTACACTGTACAACAGTTAGCTCTAATCTGAAGGTTGAGTAGTGACATTAGCACGATACTGGACAATTAATGAGGTCAGGCCACAGTAATACTGCTGTGCAATTTCTACTCTGGAGGTAGTGGACGGCCTACCAGCTTGGAGCGCAGAAGTCGAACTTCTTATTGTCCTCTCAATCTAAGGAGAGAGACACAAAGTCCCCATCTTGGGTGGCTGCTCTAGTTGTATCATAACGTAAATGAATCATTGTCTTATAAAATTTAGATTTTTTGATTTTTAATAGAAGTGGGATGTATTTTTCCTCTCTATTGTTTTGCATTTCTCTCAAGGTTTGATCTTGGTCAGCAATTCCACATAGTATCTCTCAACTGGAAATTTTTAGGAAAGTTCATTGATATGCTAATATTACAAAGTATTTCCTGATGAAGTCACATAAATCACTGCTTAGTGAATTATATATAAAGAACAGAGTTCCCTTCTCACAGCTACTACATTAATAATAACAGCAATAAAATCTGATTTTTGGCATTAATCTCTAAATCGACATCCATGCAAAATGAGCCAGATGCTTAAGGAAATTCTATATAGAGGAATCATACTAATTACACAGTTTATAAAAATCTTCCTTTTACTAATGTTACGCAGGTTTTTTCCTGGATTGTGGTAAAATAACTGCGTCATTCCACAAAGCAAAAAAATCATCTGGCCTTCAAAAAAAAAAGTAAAAGAAAAAACATTGTCAAATGGGCCATTTCTGGCAAAACGGAGTGTTTCCATTGCATTAGAGGAAAGCAAAACATGGACATAGAGTTTCCACCATTCTCTTTCAGTGTCATAGGGGAAGTAGAATAAAACGATGGGAGAGAAGCTGCTCTCATCCAAATTTCCCCTTAAGAATATATGAACTCATAATGGAAAACCAGACTGTCATCAAAAGATATTTTCACAATCTCTCTGTTTTAATATTTAAAAAATCCTCTGATGGATCATAGCAAACTATCCCATCATGGAAGTTCCACACAGATGTGTCTGTGCTCCATAACTGGCATCTAGGACTCTTGACATAAAGGTTGGGTACCGTATTACTCCATTTGCCCTGCAACAATAGCTGAGCTAAGGCAATTATGTGGGCTGTATGCATGTGTGTGCAAACATACACCATGTAGTAGGTCGAGAGAGGTTCTCCTCCCCCTCTACTCTGCCCTGGTGAGACCGCATCTGGAATATTGCGTCCAGTTCTGGGCCCCTCAGTTCAAGAAGGACAGGGAACTGCTGGAGAGAGTCCAGCGTAGGGCTACAAAGATGATCAAGGGAGTGGAGCATCTCCCTTATGAGGAGCGGCTGAGGGAGCTGGGTCTCTTTAGTTTGCAGAAGAGGAGACTGAGGGGAGACCTCATTCATGTTTATAAATATTTCAAGGGTGAGTGTCACGAGGATGGAGCCAGGCTCTTCTTGGTGACAAACAATGATAGGACAAGGGGTAATGGGCACAAGCTGGAACACAGGAGGTTCCACTTAAATTTGAGAAGAAACTTCTTCTCAGTGAGGGTGACAGAGCCCTGGACCAGGCTGCCCAGAGAGGTTGTGGAGTCTCCTTCTCTGCAGACATTCAAAACCCGCCAGGACGCCTTCCTGTGCAACCTCATCTGGGTGTTCCTGCTCCGGCAGGGGGATTGGACTGGATGATCTTTTGAGGTCCCTTCCAATGCCTAACGTTCTGTGATTCTGTGATTCTGTGATTCTGTAAATGTGTATTTATAATAATTACTAACTATTTGTGTTTAACAACTGAGCAGGCATCTAAAGACTACCAACAGGTTGGACAGATGTTTAAGTTACACATTAGTGACATCATAGTCAAAAAAGAAAAGCCATAACACATGGCTGACATAAGCAAACAGACAAACTAAGATGGGTTGAGAAGGAACTAGGCAACATGTATGTAAAGTTACTCGTGCCTATATTTATCTGCCCAATGACTGAATGCAGCTCTCAGGTTTTCCTGGACATGGCTGACTTGCTGTTAAACTTGTGTGTTATCACAGAATTGAGTTTCGGAAACGGTCTTAAATGGGAACCAAGTGTTGCCTTACCTTGATTCAGGCTGGGCTCTTTCTCATTTGTGAAAGCAGAGCTGCCCTAAGTGCTTCCCGGAGGCTGCAATCAGAACAGGCTGAGACTACAAGGGGAGAGCAGTGTCACTGTTCGCCAAGGCTTCCTCCCTGCTCTTATTACAAGGTTTTTCCTGGGAGAAGCAGCAGATGAATGAGAATATGGCACACAGCCCAGCCTCCTTCTGACACGCATTTCAAAGGCAGTCAGGGATGAGCATCAGGAGACAATTTTGACACCTGGAACAGTTTGAATACCTTTCACTTGCCTGTGTCCCAGTCGTTTCTGCCTCATCTTTCTCAACATGCTTTTTCTGACTGCCGTTTTCTCTTTCTGAACAGTGAAACAACAGCAACAAGAAGTTGTCAGTGTCTTCAGGCCCACCTCTGGCAAAATGGCCTGGAAAACAACAGCTGTTAAGACAGGAGTGGGAATATAAACAGTGTGTGTGAATGGAGGCCCCAAAACTGCCTGAGAAAACATTAGTCCCAACTGATTATGTAAGAGTGGAAGACAAGCATCAGCCAGATGCAATGACAGTACGTGTGCTTGTAACCTATGCATCCTTCCTATGTGTGTGCATGAGAGTGTGTGGATGTGTGGGAGGGGGGAAACTAGAGCTTTTGGGGATAAGTGGAGGCTGGAGAAGTACAGCTATTAATTAACATTTTGGAAGTGTCTAGTACTCTGGCTTATCTGTTACATTATTGATATGGATCTCAAATGAATAGTTTACTGGTTCCTGGCAAATTCTGTGTTATGAATAAACCACTTTGATCCAGATTCAGTATGCAGTATGTGAACGGAACAGTTTTTCTCTGTGACAGAGCTGCCACTTCAAACCTGCTTCAGAAAGCCACACTCCCAGCTGGCAGCCTCTCACTGTGCTCCTGCCCAGCTCTGGGGCTGAGTGTGAGCAGCAGGTTGGGCACACTGGACTCGGCAGGGACATCATTATGCCCATCTGAGACTGCAGTGCTCTCGTTTTGTGTTTTGGCAGATGGGAGTGAGTTAAAGCTCAGCTGCCAAAGGTGTACGTGATCCTACTCAATAAGTGTTTCTTTGAAGAGGATGGCTAGGAGAGAACAAGATTCCATTGGCAATACTGCACTTCTGTGTAAAGCTTTTAGCAGAGCTAATCCAGAGCTCTGAAACGACCCTCCTTCAAATTAGAGCATGCCACTCTCTCTGTTGTCGTGCTTTCCAGATGTGTGACAATAAACAGGAACTCCCGGCATTGGGATCTGCTGGGTGGGGTTTGTAACAAGTTTGCCTCACTGATAATTTGGGTTGTTCCTCCTTTTGTTTTATGTTCTTGCCGTATTTGAGAGCACCAAATATGCAGCATACTGCAGATGCTTGTGTTGTTTCACCTGTGTGAAGGAATTCGAAGGATCCTTGCTGGATTACTACATCATAGCTTTGATCTTCAGGCTGTGGGAATACTGTTACTAGAAAGCACACAGGATAGGGTCATGTCTCTTTATGAACTCATAAAACATGTCAGGTTGAATTTCAAACCTTTTTTTTAATTTTTGCTTTTATAAGCAATGTATTTCTTCTTGCTTACAATTTTTTTGTCATCTTAGTCAAGTTTGGAACACAGTTAGAAGAACAACTCAGTTTTGGATTGCCTGACAAATGAAGTGAATTGTTTTCTATTTCACAAATAATAAAAAATTAGCAGAAACTTTTTCCTCATTTTCAAAGTATATGCTATGTATGGAGCTATTCTTATGCTTGAGGACCAGTATAAAAGGAACATCCCTCTATAAAGAAAAAACAATAGGTTATATTTAAAAACTGCAAATTAAAATAATGTGATAATCTCAGGGTTTTATCTCTGAGGCAGAACTATTTGTTTATTTTTTGGTTGGCTTAAGTCTCAGTTCTTAGGATAAATACAATTCTAAAACAATAAGGAAAAATTAATTTTCTCTTAGCTCTAATTCTGATTGATGTGGTAGCTGAGATTTTATTTCATGTAATTATCTATTTCGTGCTTACCACATAGAAATAGATTTCGTTTATTTAACTTTCTCTTTCTGTCTTCATTCTGTATTTCCCGTCAGACAGTTTTGGAAGTGTATTTAGTCTGTATTTACTCTTCCCCAGATGATGAACAGGCAGTACGAGAGAGACAGAGAATCAAGCAGGAAAGGAAATGCCTCTGGCGTACCATAAAGGTCACTGTAACAATCTCATAATCTCATTTCCTCTTTAAAGTTTACCTGGGAGTCCCAAACTTTTTTTTTTTGCTTTAGCCCTGCCACTGTGTAAAAAAGGAATTCAAGCCACGTGTTGCAATTCTGTGGTATTGCGGTGAAACGGAGCATCCCTTTCCTTTCAGAGTTCACAAGTATTTATAAGAGAGCCAGCACTTCGCTTCCTTCAGATCACAAAACCAACCTGCCTGGCAACTTCAGCATCACAGGAAAAGGTGAGAATTCCTTTCTTCTCTAACACTGGGGCAATACAACTCTGACAGCAGCTGCTTCAGATGAAACTAATGAAAATTTTAAATTATTTCTTTAAAAGGATATTTAAATAATTGTCATAACATTTTTCTCAGGACAGTATATGCTTATGTGTCTGAAGTTAAGCATATATTGTATATTTGTACATAGCTCATAGATTTGTTTAATCTATCAGAATAGCTAATGTTATAAGGTAACAATCTTTTGTATCTTACTAATATTAATGTTTCTGGGGTGTGTGCATCAACAAATAAGTATTTATGGTCAGGCCGTTCCCTGCTTTAAGAAAAATGCAACACCATTGACTTGGCCCTGCCTTGAGCTCAGGCTGGTCCAGATGATGTCCACAAGTCCTTTCTGACACAGATTATTTTGTGATTCTCAGTGAAGGTATCTGTGCTGATTTACAGCAGCTCATGGTCCAGAGCACAGGGAACACATGATGTTGGTATACTGTCCTCACCTATGAAGTTATCGGGCAATTGCACTGATTAGTGATGGTCAGAAACGGAGTTTATTTCTTATTGTTTTTTTTGATAAAATTTTGAGATAGAGGGAGGTGGTGGTGTTCACCCCCCCCATCTCAAAAATGGAATAATTTTCCATGGAAATTGTTACTTTTTTCATCAAAAACATGAATCATGAAGCTTCTCCCTAAAACCAGGAAAAACTTATCTGTCTTCAGGGTTTCAATTTTGATGAAAGGTTGACACAGAAAAGAAGGCAAGTTTTATACCCTTCTCCTCCAAGTTCTAGTTGGTATTTCAGATATTGGTTTTATGAAGCATAGCGATGAATGCCATGTTACAAGGAAAGAAATTAGCATCACTCAGAAAGTTGCAAAATGTGTTTTTCTTTTGCAAATTATGGATAACCCTACCTGCAGTAGAAAACAATCAGAAGCTAAGAATGTTTGCCTTTTAATGAAGCAATATACTGCTGGTAGGCTGCCTGATAGTACCTGGCTTTCTACTGAGGCTCCTGCCTCTCTCCGAGTACAGACGCAATGTGAGCTGGTTCCTCTCCTAGATACTCGCCTTTCACTGAAAAAGGCTTGTCTGGGAGAAAAAAAGTCCAAACCACTGAATTTTGTGTTTTTCATGTGCATTCAGACTCCCATTGTAGTCAGAATAGACTTTGAAAGACACTTTCACCAGTCTCTTTTTCTAAGTCATACTCCTGTTCATTTGGCTTAATCTCCAGTTGAAAAAGTTCTGCAAGTACATCTCAATGGCTGTCATGTATGTTTTTTATGCACCTGGTGGTTACTACAATATTTGGCAAATATGTTTTGTGTTTCATAAAGAGCTCTAGCTCCATTTTGAATTCAGGACAAATATACATTTTTATGTTGTATATATATCTATATATTTATATATTCTCAAGTGAGATATATGTGTATGTCTCAAATGAGCATAACAACAATTATATACTTATCCAGCCATTGCTATAAATACAGCTGTGGCTGTGGCACTGAATCCAGTGGAAATGTTGCCTGAAATTGCTTGCAAAATTAGTTAGACTATGCACCCTCAGGTGGATAGTGGAACTAGTAGCAGTGAGGCAAGCGTCAGTGCTGATGCCAGCTCTACACTGCGTTATTGACACTGATGTCACTTTTCTCACAGTCCAGCAGGTATCCTTCATTTTATTCACAGTCCTTTGTTTCAGGAGGACTACTGACATGCTTAAACCAAGGAATATACATATAAGCTTTGTATGACTGGAATTTAATGTCCATTGGTCCTTTAGTCCAATGTCTCGTCCATGCAATGAGTCTCACTGGCATGAGCAGGACTCTGCTCGCATGAGGAGTATTTAACTGAGCTCCTGACTGTATAAAACCCATGCAAACGATTTCCTCTGAGTTCCATGATTCTTCTCTAAACTTGTCTGCAGTATGAATAACAAGTGGATCAAAATCTTGGCTTGAGCTCCAGTATAAACATGATACTCAATTTTTATGCTGTCTTAGGATGGGAGAATGTTTCTTAATTCACTGGAACTCGATCTCAGTGCACACGCAACAATCCTCAATGAAGTTTAGTAATTTATTTTTTTCCCTAC
>NW_010190135.1:54215-81185 GCF_000695765.1 Mesitornis unicolor
CTATTTGTCTTACTTTCATTATTTTCCTTTGCCGCTCTTCTGGAAGCACAGTGGAAACTGAGGGAAAATGGTAAGCAGTCTTCACTTATTGAGACCTACAGCTGACTGTAGGACACAAGGGTGTTCCAGAATTATATCTGCATCTGCAAGCACAGAATGTGTTAACTATAGTATCTTAGGACATGGTTCTTCCTATCTGTTTGTTAATAACTAGCCAACTAATCAGTATTAATGGAAGAAACATTTGGAAGTCCTAAAATGTTGTACAATAGCTATTCTGAATAGTTGCATTAGAAACTTATTTCCTATTTCTTGTTTCAGAAGTTTCAGTCATGCAGTCTGAAAGCAGAATCTTGTGACTTAAGTAACAACCCTCAAACAAACAAGTGAAGAATTAATTATCAAAAAGAATATTTCACAGTAAAACCTAAAACCTAGAAATAGTTTATCCAAGTTTTCCGGTAAATAACTTAAATGCATATACATTTGTAAAAATACAGGGTCAGTAATAAACAAAGAAATATTTTTACTAACTTACCAGAAAACAGGGCTAAATTCAGGTAATCAAATTTGATGTTCTTATTCACCCAGTGTAGCTCCATAATCCAGGCTGTCTTCAATGCGATTATACAAAAAGAAGGGCCCTAATCAACATGAGAAAAGCATTCTCAATCTGATTTTTACTTGTAAAAAGTAATTCAATTACTTTTCCTTGTATCTTTACATTAAAAAAAAATTATCCTGTGGATTCCCTGGGCAATACCATGGTGCTTAAAACTGCAAATATGTTTGCCAGTATTAATGATTTTTGTGTTTGAAGTCTGTAAGATTTACCTTGACTGTGCTTCAGATATCCATAAGCAATTTAGTAAGCTTCCTAAGGGTGCATGTTTTCTGCCATTTTAGATTCAGCATTTGACAAGTACTTCTTAGTGTTTCTTCTTTGTTGTAAAGTCTTAAAGCTCTCATTCTGGTGGTGAGATGATCTGGTGAAAATGTCTTAGAGCTCACTGGAACTCTGATTTCCTGAGCTGGGTGCTTGCTGTGGTGTTGACACACTAAGAAACAAATTTTTGCCACTTCCTTCATGTAGAAGAGTCTTGGAGGGCGCTTGTCTGGGGAGCCTGTGGCAGCAGCAGTGTATCTGAGCAATGACAGCTACATTTGAGAATTGTTGTCACACAGAAGTGTAGGTGAAGTTCTTCAGCCAGCTACAGCAAAGAGGCAAGAGAAGATAGTATTTCTTTAATGGAGCTGTTCGAAATTATTTTGTTATGTGGTAGGTCTTCTAATTAGAATAGATGCGCAGGGCACTTCAGAGTTACAGGATGGCATTTAGAAGACCACACTCTGTTACTGTCCACTTACTCTGCAGCTCAGAGATCCCCCATCTCTTAGTAATTGCTCCATTTGGACAACGGTGGTAGGAGTACAGATTGTTCCCTGTAGGAAATGGAAAACTGCATCAGCTACAGGCAAATACAAACCATTTACCCAGAGCTTCCCTCCTTCCCATTGCTCACTCACAGACCTTTGACGCTGAAGAGGGCAAAGCGCCACAGCTGTGGACCACAGCAAAGAGCATAGCATAGAGGGGTTTTACACACCATTCTGTGAGCAAGGTCACAGGCCATGGGCAGGAGGGACACCTGGGCTCAGTGTGTCCTGGCATCCTCACCTTTAAAACAAAGGTGCCTGCCTACTTCCCATGGTTATGAACCACTGTAAGATTCTTGGGGAACGTAGGGAAAAAAATAATTTCTTTTATTAAAATGTCATCCCTAATGATCAGCAGGCTCTAGATACACTGTAAATTTCAAAGTTGAACATCCTTTTGTAGTAAAGATTTCCAGGTGATGGTGAGGCAAGAAAGCCAGAGATTTGTTAGCAGTTTTCCTGGAGAGTAGAGCTGAAAAAAAGGGCTCAGTTCAATCTTCACACTGCTAAGTATGAGTAGCTCCTAACATGTCTTTCTCTGTAATGTCCAGTGTACGTCATAGAATCAGAGTGGAATGATGAGACACCAGCTAAAAGAGTGGAGCTCACCTGTAACACATCTGATGAAACACTGCCAGTTTACTGGAAAAAGGGCACTGAACTGAAAGGAACTGGAAAGACACTGATTGCTGAAGTGAAAGAGTTTCCAGATGCTGGCAACTACACCTGTCTGCTAGCTAATACCCATGAAATCATCAGCTACGATTTCTTCCTCATAACGAAAATAGACTCCAATGGGCAAATGATAAGGTCAATCCTGAAGAGCTTTAAAGGTACGGCCATAAAATGATGTGATTTATCTTGCTCAGCTTTGTGAGGACCAGGGGGACCTCTCTTGGAAATGCGTGAGAAATATCCACTTTGAAATGGGTCCTCTTCAAATGTTTTACTGACAGTGAAAGGCAAATGATTACTTTTGAGAGTGTATATGGTGTAACTGATAAGCAGCATAGGAATCAGTTGCCATGGGATTAATTTAGGATTCTCTAGACCCATAGGAGAAAGTGATGGTAGGAATGATTAGACACAGGATAACATCAATACTACACCACTGCTTTTCTGGTGGGGCAGCAATTGACTTGCTTTGCCTCCATCTCATGGACCCAGCATTAGGAGACCATTTGCAAAACCAGGGCTACATGATTTGACAGAACCAGGGACTAACCTAGATTTTAAATACTGTCACTTGCACTTCTCCATTCACAATTAACCCACTGGGACAAGCCTGTGATGCTTTGCATTTTCTGCATGAACCTCACTCTTCTATGTCTCATATTGCAGTCCCTCAATGTAGTGCCAGGAACTTCTGAATTTCCAAGTCTTCTTCCCTGGCTCCGGGACCCACATACAACACGCAGTAGGCTGGTCTGCCAGTCAGCTACAGCCAGGGTAACATATAGAGTTGCCAAAAGTCTGCAGTTGCTGAGCAGCAGAAATTAAATACATGCTTATACTGAGCCCTAATTCACTTCTCACACTGGGAACATTCCCCATCAAGTGCCCCAGTGTGTGAAGACGTGAGATTATCCACTGCGTGGTAACAAATACAGAGGTTTGCCTACTGAAGAGCTGCAACGTTTCTTTGTGAAAGGAACAATGGATTTGTCTATATAAATCTCTTACTGACAGCTATCTGCAACAGCTTGCATATGCTCCAGCTCCTGCCAACAGCCACGTAGATGTGGTTAATGTGGTGCCATGTAAACATGTCTTCAGCCACTAATTGTGGTTATATGGCTTTTTAACTACAGGTGCAGTATGTCACTGTGTGTGCCTGTGCATGCACCACCTGTCAAAGTAGATGAGACTGTTGAATTGCTGTTTTCTCTGTGCTTTGACTGTTCTGACAAAAAGAGTAAATAAATCATGTTTTCTCTCTTTTTCCATCTAGAGCCAGACAGGACATTTTTAAAATGTGAAGCAAAGAACTACTCTGGAATTTTCATATGTTCATGGATGACAGAAAATGAGAGTCCAGATGTGAAGTTCACAATCAGAAGTCTAAAAGGGTAAAAGCTTGTACTTTCCTTAACAACCTCATAGTAAGGATGGAACAGCCCTTTGTGTTACTTTGCATAGGAAATCCTGGATTTTAGGCTCCTGAGGACATTTAGAAGGCGAGGAACCCCACTTCCATGGTCTGAACTTCTGCAAAACGTTTTGAGCCAGCACTGGGATTAACTTAACAAATAAGGGCACGAAGGTTGCTCAGAAATTGTTAAAGACTTGAAAATGGAACAGCCCCCACTGGGCTGTTACATCTGCTATAGTACAGCCACAGAATAACTTAAGCAATAGCAAAAATAGTTCATGCAGGGGAGAGAGAGGAAGTTGAGCCAAAAGCAGAAACAATCACAGCACTGAGTCCTTTCGCAGCAGATCCAGTGGAATTAAGGGAGTGGGAGGCTGCACCCACTGCAAAAGCCACATGTCCACTGACAAGTCTCTGTTGAGGAACACTGCAGAAACCTGTGAGGGAAATACGTGACGGGAACCTTGTGGGGATTTCCTACCTCCCACTGCTCTTGAGGGTTTCTCCAAAACATGGAGTGTTTGAGCAAAGGTCATTTCACTTTGTTAAAGAAACAACTGCAAAGTGTTTTATTTTGGTGAATGCAAAAATAGAACCACATTCAGGTAGTACTTTATAGATGGCTTTTTTTATTTATTTCCCAATGGAACCTTACCTTATTTCTTCCAGCAAGGTTTTGGAAAGGGCTGAGGAACAAAGTAAGATACTAGAGCTTGCCACGGGACAGTGGTAATAAGAAATGAGGTATCTTGGTTTAGGTTTAAACACTAATTCCTTCTGCTAAGGCAGGGAGACTTTTGTGATTGTAATACAGCACTGAAAATTTAAGAACACCCACTGAACTGTTTCTGCAGCTGATGAAGTGCAACTACAAAATGATACAGGCAACTGCAAAACAATACCTTACCAACTACATGTTATCCTTGTGGCTACAAATTCTCAGAACAAACCAGCATTTCCAGTACTTTTCTCTGTTCTGTATTCAGCTCTCAAGGAGACGTAACTTGCAGCAGCCCTGTAGCTCACACTGAGAAATCAGTGACCAAGTACACAGCCCAGTGCCAGAAAGAAAACTACTGCCCGTTTGCTGAAGAGCACCAGCCAACTGAGATGTTCCTGGAGGTCATTGACGAGGTGGAATATGAGAACTACACTAGCAGCTTCTTCATCAGAGATATCAGTGAGTAGACCAGGAATCATGATAAATTTTTAGTTTTATTCTTGCTGCTGACAGTGGAACTAACAGTGGTAGCTGATCAAGCTTGGGAATCCCTGCCCTATTCTACAGTAAATCTGTATCAAGTCCCCAGTTACAGGAACAGGGGAAATCAAATCTTAGTGGCAGTCTGGAAGAGGATGAGGAAGTGAAGAAGCTACATCTCCCTGGCTTGTGACCTCCAACTCTCTCACCCTCACATCTCCCAGAAGTTTCTGTGGCCTTCTCCATTAGATGGGCATGTTTTGGAAGGGGTATGTGGGAGAAGTCAGAGAATAACCAATAACCCAGCAGGCTCTTCTCTGAGAACTGCAGATTTACTCAGATAATGGTTAAGTCTATGTGTGCTACACTCCTGATCCATTCTTACCCAGAGAGACTCTGGGAGTGTGCTTGATATTCCATAGGAAGCGTACAAGGCAGTTCTTACACATCATGATTATTCCTCTATTAATTCCATGGAGGCTCCCAAAGCTGATTCCTATAAAACTATCAATAGTAGTACACCGACTTCTCATATTATGCTGCTATTGTGAATTAATTCCCTCTATATTTTCTCTTGCAGTAAAACCCGACCCACCTCAATGTCAGTATGTTGCCACAAATGGAACAGTGACCTGGACGTACCCCAGAACATGGAGCACACCAAAGTCCTACTTCCCTTTGACTTTCAGGGTCAAAGTTGAAAGTACAAAGAAACGCAAAAGCCAGGTAGAGATTCACATTTTCTTGCTTGAACAGTCAGTATAAATACCATAAGTGTAGAATGCAACAATCACGGACTAGAAATTTTAAAAAAAGTGGTGTTAAGACCCAAATGTGGCAAGGTTCTGTGCTGGCAGAAAAAGACCTCCTTCCCAGTTCTATGAACAGCAAGATTCAAACAACACAGTCTGGGGTGGATGCAACCCTGATGTAACAGGGGAGCTAAAATTGTGCCCAGCATTGCATAGCTGCGCTCGCATGACAGAAGTATTTACTAAATCATTAGTAGGCTGTGTGGGTCCTAATGTGGGAAAATCCCAATTACCAAATCAAGAAGTCAAGGACCTGTTGCACTGATTTCCTTGTATGTTGTTTGTACCTGGGTAGCTCAGATTTTTTTAATAGATGAATGGCAAATAAGGAATCAATGACTCATTTGGTAGCATTTCTGTGGAGACTGGCGAAGGCTACAGTCTTTGCCACTCAATTTCTAGTTATTAGTTAATTGTTAACCAAACTTGGCTACTCTTTATTAGCTTTAAATCACAAAATGGTTTTGCTTCCTTTGCTAACGCTCATGGATACACTACAGGGTACACAACAGCAGTGTGGCAATGTGCCTAGGTTGGCAAAGAAATTAACAGCAGAACTAGAAAGAAATACACAAACCAGCTGACCACAGTGCAGGTCCTTAACTGCAGTGCTGCTTTTCCTTGGTCCAGGAATCAGAAAAGTAAACAAATGTAATGATCAGTCCAGTCTGCCAGCTGACTAAACCAGTGTCTTTTCCTATGTGAAAAAAATAAGCAAGCCTGTACCAGCAGATGGGGCCATTTCCCTAGTGCTGACTCCCTGATTTTTGGTAGGGTTGTCTTGTACAATCCCTTAGGTAGAGGAACTGGTGAGTGTACGGAGAGCTTCTTGTATCAGCCATGAATCCTCAGTGGAAATTTCAACGATACTGAAAAGCAGCAACTTCTGTATTTTAGGGTTTCCATTCTGAGAGAAGAAGAAAAACAGAGAAAAACTCTGATAAAGAAATACAGTTTTTGCTTTAATGATTGCTTCAGTTTGGGGTTTGGATCACTTTACAACACTTTTCAGTGGAAAGTGGGCTTTCTAGTTTGTTTCTACTGAGGCTCAAGTTCTCACAAGTTCTCGTGACTTTGGTATCTGTGGGTGAAGGTTGGTGCCTTTGAAACAACAGACTACCAGTGGGGTTTTTTTGAGTTACATGTGCTTGTTGCAATCTGTCTGGCACGTTATTGTATGTTCTGCTTGACCTTCACAATCCGCTGATGGAGCTGTGCCTTGTTCATAGGTCTATGATGCTGATGAGCAGTCTATTCAGATTCCAATGGCTGGGCCAAAAGACAAGATCTCTGTGCAGGCCAGGGATCGCTATTACAACTCATCCTGGAGTGAGTGGTCTTCACTTTGCAGGTAAGACTTAAAGAACCTTCTACTGGAGGAGCAGGGATGATTCCTTACCTAGGAAAGTAAGGATTCTCTGAACTACTTCTGCTTCTTAAATACTTGTATATTTCACATTTCCTTATAATAATTTTTGCCTTCTGAATATTATTTTCATGAAATATCTGTAAGAGAATAAACATGCAAATGTATTGGGTGGTCTAAACCATCACTCTCTTCAAAAAAATATTTGAGGAAACAATGTGAATCCATTTAAATCAGAAATGGATGGAATCAAGGGATGTAGGTTCATGGACATGGGTAGCATTCTACCTAGCTAGGCAATTATAAAATATTCTTTAAGAAATACATGAGCATTTGGCCATTGATAGTTTAACCCATGCTGATTTTTGTCCTTTCTATTCATTGATAGCTTATGAATCAATACTGAGCAACCAAATACAGCAGACAATCCATGTGCAGTTTTACCAGTAAAATGAGAAAGGGAGTGAAAGAGAGATGAGATACGTGCTATAGGAAAGAAAAGCTATTAGCAGCTTCTGCTAGTCCTAGGAATGGCTGCTTTCTTATCCTGTGAATTGATTAGCATTCTCTTACAGCTCTAAATCACTCTCAGCCTACCTTTCCAGGTCAGAATATCTTTTAAAATATGGAAATAGCCTCCTTCAGATCAAGAAGAAAGAATTATGTAGATTTTTTTTTTAATCTTCTTCCTCTCTTCTTTTCTGTAATTTTGGGGAGGATTTTTTTTTTCAATTAGATGTAGATGCAAATCTCTCTGACCTCCAAGTTTCCTGAGTCACACTGTTGAAAAGTTGTAAACTTGCAGCCCTATTAATATGAAATCACACTGTTCTGTGGGTCCAGTCGTCATCGGTACAGGGACATTTATAGATTCCAAAGGGCCATAGCTGGACAGAAGCCTGACTCTGAGCAGTTGAAGCTGAATCCCTAATCCTCATCAGACACGGGAAATTCTTATTCAGGACCACTATGTGGTCCTGAGTCATTTAGGGAAATTGAGTAGTGGCATTTCACTAGATGGCTCAGACCAGCAGAGCTTTATTGAGAAATGGACTAAAAATCTAGGTCTGAGGAAAAGAAAGATAATTCTGTTTGTTTGTAAATTTCCTTTCTCTTCTTTTACAGATAACCAGTAAGAGATTCTAGGAGAACAGCACAACACTCCTAAAGAAACCAAAGAATTAGCACAAGAACATAATTAGAAGAACAATTTGCATTTGAGATTATTAAGAAGCCTTAACATATCTTTTTGGCAATAGATTGATACAGTCCTGATTTTGACAGCTCTTCTAAATTCCCCAGATTTGAGTAACACCTTTAGCATACATCATGTTATATTAACATGTACAGTGTTTTGATACATTGCTGTCAGCTGTTGTTGTAGGTTTGCATGTTATTGTATTGCATCTATTTATTTATTTATTTGTTATTTATTTATTCACTTGGCATGACTTGCCATGCCAGATGATGGCAGTTGCTATTCAAACTGTTTCATGTGTTAATTTATTTGGAAAGTAACTTACTGAAGGAACTGGTTTGGTATTTAATATTTAATTGTTTATTTATTTTATTATTTAATTATTTATTTATTTTTGTTCTGTTGAAATGTATGAGCATAGAAAGCCTTGGCTGCATGAGGCAGCCATGTATAATGTATCAGGGCTGCCATCCTCATCCTCCAATCTGATGGCAGATGTTTTAGTAAAAGAAGGAATTGCAAGTTCAGAGTCCTAGAAATGTCAGCTGCTGCATTTTGTCAGCTCTCCATGCTTACATCATGTTGATGCCCAGCTGGTGAACCCTGCAAATGGCTGTTGCATGAGACGTCAACCACTCTCAAAGTCCTGCACTTGTAGCTGAGCCCAAGCTGCAGTGGAAGCAATGGGAGTGCTGGAGGGCAGGTGGCTTTGAGGTGCTGTGTTGAAAGAGTCCTGTTGCCACCTCTCATGAACTGAAACAGGAGCCAGCAGCTGAATGTAACACTTCCTAAACAAAACTTTCACAGAATCATAGAATCACAGAATATTCGGAGTTGGAAGGGACCTTGAAAGATCATCCGGTCCAACCCCCCTGCCAGAGCAGGATCACCTAGACCAGGTGATCCTGCTTTTCTTTCATGCTTGTGATCATTTATTCATACAGTGACCCATCTGTACCCAGTGCATCTCCTGCAGGGGAGTTTTCTGGTAATAAAGGTGATTCAGACCCGCTCTGCCACAGGCTAAACCACAGGGCACAAGGAGTCAGGAATATGCAACTGAAACCAAAGCAGCTTCAATTACTTAGATGTTTAATTGCAGTGTATCTGATATTTCAGAGAGCAATTGGTAACTAGTTTTATATGTGGATGTTAAATATCTAATTAGAATTTTAGAATACAGATTTTTATAGTTAATTTTTAAAGTATTTCCCTAGTACTGCAACATGTGCTAGGTGTCTTCACAGAACCTTAGGGAAAAACCCCTCAAGTGCTAGTTCTGAACTGCTTACAGTGTAAGTTCTCAGGCCTGGAAAGAAGCAGAAGTATGTGTTGAAGTACATTTTTGTTAAACCACCTAAATCCTGACTTTCAGGACAGCAAAATACATTAAAATATCTCTGAGGATTTAGGTCTTAATCCCTGACACAGAATCACTGAAATTAAAGAAAGATTTCCATTGTGACCGTGCTTCCTTTTTTCCCAGTCTTAGAAATCGGTGGTAATTTAAGATACTTAAACACTGAAATGTGGGAAAGTATCTGATATTTCAGAAAACTGTTGAAAATCTAGCTACAAACACTGCTAGTACTTATTAATATTAAGTGTACACTTCTTATTTCTGCTATAAATTCAATTTACTGTGCTTGTTTTATGAAGGAGCTAATAATAAATACATCTGAAAACAAGAAAATCTGGTTTACTTGTGATCTTTTAAGAAGAACAGTTAACATCACTCTTCACTTGCCTACCAGAACATTATACACTAGTGACGCAATGTCTGTAGGGAGAAGTAATATTACCGATTAATGCTACCAAAGTCATGGCCTGTGAAACTGTACAGGGCAAGGCAGAAAAGTGATGTCCATTAGTCAGCAATCTCTGCTAAACTCTCTTCTGCAGGCTAAGAAGTGATTGTTTCTTCTGCAGTCTAAGAGTGCATTGAAGTTTGCTGGCCTTTGTGGTCAGGAGGTTTGCAGCTGAAACCAGGTTGAGATCTGCCCTGAGGTCTCTGAGGTTTCTCTCTATACTGTTGGTACAGTGCTCAGGATTAGTAGGACCTTCTTGTTCTTCAGATAGCCGGGTTGAAACCCTGGCACCATTGAAACCAATCATTGACACCTCTCATTAACTTTGGTTCAGCCTCCTTTTCACTCTCACAAATACTCAGGCTAAATTTACAAGTATCCTGACAAAGACTGTATTGATCTATTACCTTTAAAGGGACTTGCCTTGACCCTATAAGGTGAGTTATGGGAAGCTGGTAGAGAGGAAAGTCATTGTCTAAGATTCTTCAGAAAAACAACAAAGCACAGCTTGAAACTGCCTTTTTTCTGCAGAAATCAAGTTAATTATAAGATGGCTAAGACATAAAGTTGGCTTCAATCCTTGATTATCCATTTCCTAGGCCTTATATGGATTCAGTGTCTCTGAAGGTCTGCTCTAGAAATTGTCAGTCTCCCACCTCTGAGAAACTCTAGATTGTACAAAAAGATGTTAACATCACAGCACAAATATTCACTCAGGTGGCTCCACACACTGGACATAATTTCCTAACATACTCCATCCAGTTTAGAAAATATTACCTGATGTGTCAGTTAATCCTTGTATTTCTCTTAATTCCTCCCCTTGTTGCACTGCAAATGATCTGGAAACCATCTTATAAAGGTCACAACGTGTAGACTCAATCAGACTGCACAACGTACAAAATTGCCCACCAGAAACTTTGGACTGCAAAGCCAAAGCTTCTGAAACAAAATAATGATAACGAACTATGCTTATTCCTGAGGCCGCTATGGTGTAAGAGTCATTTATCATGTAGACACATAACAGCTCTTCTACTGGACCCCTGTCTCGCTGGGTGACCCAGCATTCTCTGGGAAGGGGCAGGTCCTCCAGCTTTCTATTCATACTCATCATTCAACATGTGGCTTTAGGTTTTGCCTACCACACCTCACTAAATCTGCACTGAACAGAGACTGACTAATTCCCTCCAGGGCTTTTTGTGGGCGCTCCTCACCTCAAAAAATGCTTTACAAATAGTTGGTGTACTTAATGAGGCATTAATAGGTTGCAGTAGGAGCTTGCTATCCTCTAAGTGCTTCAGCCATTAGAGCTGCGTAAGCAGGCACTTGGTAACAGCAAAAGAAAAAGAAAAGGCTCATGTCTAATGAGAGGTTTTGTGAGAGAACACCTATTAGATATCAGGACCAAATGCCTTCATATCCACCCCTCCTTCCATGTTGACCTTCATGCTATCCCAATTCCTGTAGCTTTTATAAAAGTTGTAATATTTTTAATAGAGGCAAAACTGATGTATGACCTCTAACCTTTTTCTCAGATATGAAAAAAACTAAGAAACCTTTCCTCAAATATTTCTGTTTGGCTGACTTCAGTGTGACAGAACTTCAAAGTGCCAAACACCTGGAAATTTCATCTTAAAATATAAAATAGAAGGCAATTTAAATGTTCACTGTGCAATTCATTCAATGCCAAGTGTTAAGCTGTTAATGCCTGTTTTGCATATATCTATGAAGAATCAAGTCATTCAGAAACATCAATGGTATGACACTAAGTAACTCAAAGGATTCACAGGCTCGTTGCACAATAGCAGGTATCACAGCCTGGTAGTTTAACTTAAGGAGATCAGAAGATACAAAGAAAAAGAATGAAGAACAGCCTTTGCAGTCATAGTGTTGTTTGTTAGTTTTACTTTCTAAAATAACACATGAAACCTTCAGCTGGGATCCGTTCCAGCTTGATACCTGCCATCTTAAAGAAAGGCTCCTTTGATCTTTCTTAGGCTGTGGAAAATGGGAAACCCACCTTCCTTCAGGCAAATACCCAAATGTTTTGGCACAGTTTGATGCCTTAAGAAACACATCACTTGGTTCCCAAACCTTCCATTGAGCAAGACTTTAAAAGTCTGATACATTAATTGCATGTGGGTGGACAACCCTCACCACCCACACACAATAAAATTGAAGGAGCCTGCATACTGGGTTGCGTACAAACATGCACTGGAATCACTGTGAGGGCTGAATTCCCACTTGTGACCATATCAGTATCTATCTTGGCTTGTACATTCTTCCCAAGTATAGTGGGGTGTGAGAATATGTTTTCTATCTATTCTATGTGCCATTTTTCAGCACTTTTGATGTCCTCAATGTGAGGTACTCACACCTAAGGACAAATACAATATGCCACTGACTGCCAGCAGCAGTTAACATTCAACTATGAGAATGACAGAATCGGTCCAGGTTGGTGCGGACCACTGGAGGTCACCTGTTGCCCACATCCCTGTCCTACCTCCAGGCTGTGGTGGTGGCCTTAGAACAGATCCATTTTTTAGTATCTCCAATAATGTCTCTAGGCAACCTACTCCAATGCTCAAGTACTCTCATTGTGAATTTTCCTCACATCTAATTGGATTTTCTCCTGCTACAATTTGCACTATTCTCTCTCTTCCTTTCACTGTGCACCTCCAAGAAAAGTCTGGCTCTTGTCTATGCCTTGTTCTATGCCCCTATAAAGTAGCTGAAGACAACAAGAAGACTTTGCCTTCTTTCTTCAAACTGAACAAACCACTCCTTCCAGTCTTTCTGAGTATGACACATGCTTCATTCCTCTGAACATCTTGGTGGTCCTTTGCTGGATTTGATCCAGATTTCTTGTGCTGAGAAGCCCAGAACTGTACGCAGAACTCCAGATGCAGCCTCATAAGTGCTGAATAGGGGAAACAACAATTTTTTGGACCTGATGATAACATTCTTACTAATACAGCCCTGTATGCAGAGCTGGACTTGTTCACTATACGGGCAAACCACTGGCTCATGTTCAACGTGTCCACCAAGAGAATAATCACTGTATTGTCCTCACAATCTGCTGCTGCATGCTCTCGAAAACACCACTCTGATCTAGATGAACCTTTGACCTGCCTGAGGATGACAGGTCTCAGGTTGTCAGACCAGCTCCATGTGAAGGCTGCTGGGCAAACAACAAGTTTGGCCAGAAAGATGCCTCAGATCAAGCATTTTTTCAGTCAAACAGTGATTATTTTCTCCAGTTGGCTAATGTGAATTCTGCCCATTCTTAAAGCTAGGCATATCTATACTTTGGTATCCTTTTACACTGGAATTGCAATAAATGCTTTGTGGCATTTCTTTCTACCAAATTTCATTTTGAGATTTTGTGTATGAATATTATCACACTGCAGAAAGTGAAACAGACTGTTGCTGTCTGAGTATGGCATTTTTCTTCTCAAAGCTTCAAGACAGCTTTGATATTTCAAAATGAAAAAATCTCCAGAACTTTGGCTGACCTCCCTGCTGTGCCCTGCTTGCAGCAAGCCGCTATTTGCATATCCTACAATATGTCACAGCTTTCTCATCAGAACTGTATCCCTCCTATCTGAGTTGTTTTGCAAGCCCTATAAAGCTTAAGGTCCACTGCTCAGAAAATTAATCTTAATTTTATTTAAAAGCCCTAATCAAAACACCTAAACATTACCAGCAAGAAAACATTCACACTATGGCTTTCCTGCTATAAGGCACAGAATTGGCATCAGGAATCCTTTCAGTGGGAAGATACAGTTTTTGAATGCTAAGAAAAATCTGATCCAAAATCTGCCTCCATCATTAGCCCCCACCGCCACCTCTGAAAGTCCTCTCTTCCTTTCTACACAAGGCTTCAGAAGAACCTTCCTACATCAGCTCAGAAGACTGCAAACAGATGTTTTATATTCTTCTGCTAGAGGGATGGGATGGATACTGAGGTTGCATCAGACATTAGGCAAGAGAATGTAACCAAAGTGCCAGATTTCCTCATACCAGTGTCAAGGAACCTGCGTGTTCTGTCAAGCTGCAGTTTTATAGTTTCAAGATATCCTCAAGAGTCTTGTTTGCTCAAAACTATTCAGACTGGGAGTACCTTCTGCATTGTTTTGGATTTTGCTCTTGTTGCCTAATGTTGGTAATTGTCCATCAACCACCAAACACGTCCTGAATATTCTCTATGAGTTTATGCACGTTCTGTGCCAGGGTCTTCAGAAAAATTTTCAGTTTTCAGAACAAAAATGTCATTGACATCCCAAAGCCGATCCAGACCACCACCAATTTAAATCAAAGCCTGTCTTTTGTGATCTCTACCTCACAGGAATATGCTCAGCTGTCCAAGATAAGACCAAAGAAAAATTTAAAATTAATTCACTAAAGTAAGGGCATTTTTAAAAAATCTACAGGCCTCCACCTCAAACCAGATCTCTACCTATCTTGGAACTGGAATTTGATGGCAGCTATGGGGTTTTTTCCTAAAAATTAATTGATGAGAATTTTTTTTTTAATTAATTGATGAGAAATGAACCATTTATACTTTACCTACATCCTTTAAAGACAAGATGATCCATATCCCTCCTGGTTTCCACATGAGCCAGTGGAGCCCAAGTTCTATTTGAACTATTACAACCTTTTCTGTAAGAACTCTCAGTCCCTCTGGCTTGGTGAAATGAGCACGTATGACTCTAACTCCTCCATGGGGAAAAAGCTCCAGGCTATCCTGCAAGGTGATCACTGAGATACTGTGAATTGTAATGGTGCGCAGGGATCTTTCATACTGAGACAATTTGGACATCTACATTGCTAATCACTAAAGAGAAGACAGTTCTGGAAGGATGAGTTCAAACAAAAATATAGGCTCAAAACTCCACATTACTTTAAACTTCATGAATATTAAGATTCTGATCTGAGTTTCCCATTGTGACTCTACCCCGGTCTGTATTCCAAAAGCCAGAAAATTATGCTTATTGATTAAGTCACTAACACAGTGCTATGTTGGATTTGTTTAAAGAATGCCACATGATATGACACCTATTGTGCTGGAAATGGCAACAAAGGAGAAGATGGGCAGGCAGAGGATCTTCTCCATATCTCCACAACAGCAAACTAGGCAGTAACTCAGCAGGATGCACAACGGCTGTGAACTCGTCACTTTGCTTTGCTAGGCAGCACAATGTGATATCTTTGCACCTTCTGTCACAAAGCATTGTTTCCGATCTCTAAACTGACGGGACTTTAAAGGCAGAAGAACACTGAAAGACTGGGGGATCTTCTGGGCTGTGTGTGAAGGTGAGGGTACTCACAGGAAATGTAGATGTTTACAAGCAGCAACTACTATCACAGAGCAGTCCTGAAAGGGCTCAGTGCGCAGCCATATTCACGAGCATCGCCTCTAGCCACAGCTGGTGACAAGGGTCTCCAAGATGTCAAGAGAATAGGAATGAAGCATTTCAGCTCTACTGGTACGAAACTTTTGGAATGCACCCAGTAAGAATTATTTTTTTCCCCTAGGAATGATGTTCACTGCTGAGAGTCAATATGGCAATAACAGAACAGCAATAAGTAACCACCTTACTGAGTCACTCCTTGAACTCGCTAATGGAGATGGAACAGTTAATTAGGCATAACCAAAGTACAATACTTCTCCTTTATCAACACAATCCATACTGTGACGCTCATCTTTGCCCTGTGCTTCATGTTGTACAGAAGACATTCTTATTGACACTACCCATGGGCAACACCTTCTTCTAATTACCTTCCCTACAAGGGGGATTTCATCATCAGGGTTCCTGGTCTTTGTGTGTGCGTATATATATATCTGCTCTCACAGATACATGAATACACATTTAAACTAAGTGTACTGGAATATTTAGAGCACAGATTGGCTGTGAAACAGGTCAAGAACCCACATCTGCCATGAAGATAACAGGCGCATTTGTGCTCCTCGCCCTGGCAGTTCTTTGCTTAGCAAGTGAGTAACCTTTTTTAATTCCTGATATATGATATTTCTAATGTTCAAACAATGGGAGCTTCTCAGTCTATTGGGATAGTAAGCAATAGTTGCCAGACTTGGGCGGCAGAAAGCAAATGAAACTTTATGCTAGTGCACTATTTAGCAAGCAATATTGCACTAGCTTTACAGTTGCCAAATTGAGTAGATGAAACCTATTCCTTGATGGTGGTGTGAATCAGAGCTGCATTCTGCATTGTAACTAAAAACTGAACTGTAAAGCCTCAGAACTACAGCAGGTTTTTACTAATTACTTTTTTCTTCCACCAGAGCAGAGAGCTAGGAGCTGATGAGGTCCTTCTCCTGCCACACTCAGCAAGCAGGAGACAGTTGATTATGCATGGGCCACATAATATGGTTGTGAATAATCTCTTTATGATGTTAGTTTGCCAGGCTGGAGAGAGCTTTGAGGTGCAAGTTGTTTTGTGGTAAAAGAGGGAGCTGGAAAGAATTTCTTGAGTCTCCACTTTGTTTTGTGGTTGGTTGGTTTGCATGTTTGGTTGGTTGGTTGGTTTTAAATTGTAATTAAAAAAAGAAAGATATAGAAAAATAAGTACATTTAGGATAACTGGAAGAGTAGAGTCCAAATCTTCTCTGATAGCGGTATAGCAGTTCAACAGCATTATGAATGTTAAAGAAGCAAAACAATGAAAATGTTAAAACAAAACAAAAATTCTGAAACAAAACAATCTTTTTCCATGTTGAATAGCTCTGAAAAGTTTGCTTTAAAAATTGTCTCAAAATAATTTTTTAATGAAAAATATGAATTTCAATGAAATAGCATGCTTTTCATGGAAGCTGTTCACACAGGGATCCGTTAACTGCAGAAAAAGAAATAAATATTGCTTTCATAAGAATTCCAGTAAATCCCTTCCTTGAACTTTCCAATTTACCTTGTTGCATTAAAACTTTATGGATCGATACTTTTTCAGATATATCTTTTTTGCGTTCACTCCCAAGTACATAGTGGATATTAAAAGGTTACCAGAGAAAAAATGACATCTTAATGTTTTTGTGAAAGCGGGTTAAATCTGATCCAATTCCAGAATAATGAAAACTCAGTCAAACTTCTGGTGACATAGACTGAAACTTGACATGGAACATTATTTAAGCCATCTTTCTTTACGTTGGACAACTTTATTTGATGAGAAGATGTAAGCAGTTCCATGAGAAGAAGTTTCAGTGGAAAGTTTAATGGCTTTAAAGATCAAAAAAAAGAGGTACATTTAGTCAGAAAGACAAGTGCTAGAGCTGTGCCGACTTTTCTATCATCATGGATTTTCTTCCTGTTCCTTCTGTACAGAAGCCTCTGACTGATAACTTTTATCCCTTGGAAGCCACAGAATGATGATTACAGGAGAGAAGAACAAAATACATTCCTAAAGAAAGTAACGAATGTGTCACTACAATGGAGACATGCCAACGTTACTTGATTACTTTATGGGAGGTGTAATTATCATTGTTGTGAAAGAGCTTTTTGAAGCCCCACCTGAGAACAGGGCTCCACTATATTAGATGCTATGTGTATACAAAATAGGAGCCAATCCTTCCACAAAATAATTTTGAATCTACATCAACCAGCAAGTGAAAACACTTTTTAAAGTGGTATTGTGATCCAAATTGCATTAACATTATTATATATATTTAGTATTTTATTTTAATACAGATATTATCTGCATTATTGACAGAAAATCAAAGTATAAAAGGATGTGATTTGCTTACAGCCTTACACTATTTTTTATATAAACTTGGGAATTACAACCCAGTCAACCTAGTTCATCCTAAACAGGCTGGCCATTGAACATAATATTGACTCCTGGGTCTTCAATCTTTCTCTGGTGAAAAGGGGAACAATAGCCTCCATTCCCTCTGACAACAAAGGCTGCTCTTGTTGCTGACACAGATTTCTAAGATAAACACTACAATAAGGCCCACTTGTTTAATAGGTCCTGTCACCTGTATCTTATTAACCACTAAAAACACTGCCAGTATTTATTTTCAAATGGGCAAGAGACTTGGTGTTGCTGGAGGGGCTGGAGCTAATGAAATTCATTTGCAAACTGAATGTTCATCAACAGTGTTTTTTATTTTCTCTTTTGTGATTCTGTTTATATTGCAGATGCTGCCAAAGACAATGAGGTAACTAATTTTCTCCTTTATTTCTGGATAAAAATATATAGTTTGCAACAAGATGAGGTCAGCAAAAAACATATTAAACATTAGGTAAATACTGCCAAAGTATTGAGATTTCAGAGACCAATCCCTGAGGAGAGGGAAAGGAACAAATGAAGGAAAAACTTAGATATACTAATATCCCAAATGGGTTTTTTTGTTGTTGTTGGGTTTTTTGGTTTGTTTTTTCTTCATGGGACACTGGATTTAAGCCCATAATACCCAAAGGAGTAGTTGACTAATGACTCTTTTTGCCAGGGGAGACCTCTCAGTCTGTGCTGAGCCATGGCACAGGGGCTGGGCTGCTGAAGGGGCTGAGCACACATAGCTCCTCACTCTTCAGCCACCTGCAGACCCTAGGCAATGCCTACAATAAAACCAATCATATAATCTGTACTAAATTCCAGGGTCTGGCTGAAGTAATACTCCTGTCCTTCATTAAGAGTTGGAATGAAGGGGAAAAATCAGGCCAAAGCAAGAGAACAGCAAGGCAGGGTTCTGTTTTAAATATAGACATTTATAATACATATTTTGTCTAGATCTCCAGAAAGGAAACATTCCAGTTGTAGTGTCCCTCCAAAAACAAATGACCACTATACTAGTGGCAAAAAGAGATGAACCAACTTTAGTTACAACAGCACCCTTAAGGACAGGTGATTCCTTAGGCAAGCAAACCCTAGGCTTCTGAGGATGCCAAACAGCACATTAAATAGAATATGTGCACTGCACAAGACACTTCTGGCTTGTCAAATATCAGGAATGACATTCACCTGCCAGGAGAAGATTGAACTCCAAAACCAGGACAGGAGCATTTTCAGTCATTTCCTTTATTAGTTTGTACTCTCATTTTCACATAGAAGTCTGTAATGATTACAGTTCCACTGTCAGATGAGGGCCTTTCAACAATCTGTTTTCATGCTAATACTTAAATAGAACTTTTTACTTAATTCTGCTTGAATTAGGTCCTTTCACCAGTGTAAAAAGTGTCAAGAGCGGACAGTTGTGCAATAAAGAAACAGAAACCCTTCACTAATCTCACCTGAATTTACTGACACCTGCAATCAGGGAGAAAAAAATTAACGCTCAACTTTTCTGTAGGTGGAAAAGGGGCTGTACTTTTTCCAGTGTCTGTATTCTTATTCAGATAGCAAAGTCCCTGAAGGTGCTCAGTACCTGACACTGGCAGCATCACACACATCTCTGTCAGAAAGAATGTTTATTTTTTGAGGCTTATGCTCAGTTAAGTGAAGCTGCTCTAGAGCAGGTGACAAGGTTGTCCAAAAATTTAATATAGACATTATTTCCATAGGTGAGTGGAGAACGAGAGAAAGGTTGATCAAAGAGAAATTATACTGTATTTGCAGGTGGACTGCAGTGAATATAAGAGGTTAGAGAGAGGAAGACCCATTTACTGTGAAAGACTCTATCAACCTTTCTGTGGCTCTGATGGGAAAACATATAACAACAAATGTTCTTTCTGCAAAGCAGTCCTGTAAGTACAATACTATGTAATTACTCTTGAATAAGCCAAAATCTGAGACTACCTGAGTTATCCAGTATTTCCATTCCACCTAAGTGCTATGGGTTTTTTTCCCGTGTTGCTTCTTGGCCTAATGTTTATAGACTAATTGCTTCTCCTACCAATAAGGTCCAATTGATCTAAACAAATTACCTTGATATTTGTGTGAGCAACTTCCTATTCTAGCAGAAATTATGGAAGTTGGACAGTAAAGAGAAGAGTTCAACGAGCAACACAGGGCTAGCAAGGCACCTGGATCCAAATCGGATCATATAACAATTCAATAGTAATAGAAATATCTTGCTTCTTATGGATAAAATACAAGATTTTGAAAAGACAATTGTTACAGATCAGTACCTTCCTGTCTGCTACAAATGTTTAGTGTCTTCTCTGTTAGCAAGTTGTTGGCTGAGGACTTCAGAGAGATTTTAGTTCATAATATTATGCTTACTATCTGCAATGTCTATGTCCTTCCTTTCCTTTGCAGGAGAAGTAGAGGTGCTCTACATATGAGGCAAGCAGGGACGTGCTGAATAAATTCTGCATGACAGAGATGAGTGCCGAGAACAGCTTTACACTGCCTTATCACAATTTCTTAATTTAATTTCATTCATCCTGCCTGTTCCACTGATGGTGAATAAAGCACAAAGCATTTTCAGCTGTGCTCTGTCATTTGCTGCCTCTCTCTGCTCCAGACTGCTGGGATTGACACTTCTGTCCTCTCTGCAAAGAACCTCAGGATTCTCAGGTGCATTCCTGTTCCTATAGCAAGTTTGTTTTCATGTGAGCCCTTCATTATATATTTGTCTCCATGGTTAAGGTTCAAATATTCTGATAATGCCGCCTGATTTTAGTGGACTAAAGTCAGTGCAGGCATTGCCTCTGCTTTTCTTGTGGAAATGTTTTCTTTCATTTATGCAAAAACTTTTGCAGATGCTCCTTTTCAAAGGTGTCAGCTTTCCTAGGCAGTGCTTTGACTCTTCCAGTTTTGTAGCTAAATTTTAAATTCTTATTTTTCTTCTAACTTTGTACAATTCTGATTCAGATATGTTGTTTAGCCACTTAGATTGCATGGTTATTAAAATAAACATTGACTTTTTTTCCCCTCATGTTGACCTTTCTAGAGAACAAGTTTATTGCATTTATCACTCACAAATGAGATCTTTCTCAAGTTACAGAAAATAAAAAGCCTGGAAACAAAAGTTGTAACACTGAAAATATGCACTAGATGGCCTCATGTTACTGGAATTTATCCTACAATCTGGCTCTACTTTTCCTTCAAATGAAATCAATCTGGTAAACTGGAAGACTATATAAGCTTTAAATCTTGTAATTTACATATGATCATCAATTATTTTGCTCAATTTTCATAATTTGGCTGCTTTCAGACCTGAAGAAATTTCTGTCTCTCCTAGGACACAGACTAAAGCCACCACTATCACGAATTCTGTTTATCTGGAAACCATGTCCCAGCAATTAGGGAGTAGGAATGCAAATGAGCAAGGTAATACTGTAAAAGTTTCTCCTAGCTCAAAGGCTTGTGGCTGTGGATAGTCAATCTAAAAAGATTCTCACAAGAGATTATCTTGTCCTGACAGTGTCTTGACTGACAAAGATCAAAATGAGAAAACAAAGATCAAATTGAGAAAACAGAGCCAAACTCTGATGTTTCATCATGATGTCAGAAAATCCAGCAGACAATTTGGGGATATTTTTTGCCTTCTAGCTTGGCTCATTATAGCCTAAGCAGATATTCACACCATATGCTTTAGTATATTGAGAAATCTGACTAACTATGTTTGTGGACCAAAGCTAAGGTACTAAGTTTCCTATGCAGCCAATGCACATCCACAGGAGTGAGTCAGAGGCCTGTAAGTTAGAGGTCTAAAACAGTCCACCACAGACCCCTGGGACTCTAATCTGTTTCTGCTAATTTCTAACATGAAGCATTAGATGAGAGCAGCTGGAGAGCAAAACTTTCCAACATGGAGTGCTTGTGCTTCTTATCAGGTCCTGCTAGCATCGTGTGCTGGCCTATAGCTGCAGATAACGCTGAGAAGCAGACCAGCTTTTGCCGCATGCCAGAGCAAAGAACATGATTTGCAAATTGCTGTAAATGACACATGAAGAAAATGCTGAAGCTGCTTGACAATCTGGACGGTCAAGTTTGTGTGACAGAGCAATGACAGAAATATGGGGAAGGAAAAATGCACGTAGCTTGAAGTGAGCTGATGAAACATGCTCAGAGCCTGTTAGCTAGAAAATAAACAGAGGTAGCCAGATATTGGCACTGAATGAAAAACAGAGGAGACCTCCTTACACTCACCGAGGATTAGAGTTTTCAAAACTCTACACTGAAAAGGTATTCATGTATCGCTGGTGTATCTATTTATATGTGGAGAAGGAAGGGCTCTCACGGTAAGGGTCAATAAGGTAATGAAATACAGGCCTGAAAATCAGATGGACTGGAAGAAAAGAAAATGCCAGTGCTAAAATAAAGCCACTTCACTTGTCCATAAAGCCTGCACTGTATTTTCTGATATTGTTGTTACTATCATTGTTCTAGCATGTAAGTACAGCAGACGCAGAGCACTGGTGCTCCACATGCTCAATATGAGAGATGGACCCTGTCCCTAAGACCTCAGAGATTGACCTGGAAAACCAAACTGTTCAGGGGAACAAAGCCACTTTGTTTAAAGCCTCCTACATATCAGAGATGTATGAGTGACCCAGAACCTACAGCCAGGTCTCCAGACTCATACACTAGCAATTACCTTCTTAAAGATATCAAGGGCACGATGAGAAATTGCCAGCTGTGCTCTACAGTTACTATTGCATAAATCATTCTTTAGATCAGCCCAGAATCCCGTGACTCAGGATTGAAGCAATGGTGACTGACGAGGTGACTGACTGGTGAAGTATAATGGAATACAATTTACATGCAGCTGGCTTCGTTACGGTGTATCAGTGTCTGGTCAGGCCCAAGAGCTGCGCTCTAACCCTGCTCTAAACCAGTGTGATACCACTCAGGCTGTTTACAGTCAATAGCTCAAAGGTTATCTCAAGCTTGTTGAGCGTTTCTAGTTACTGCAGCTATTCAGTGTTTCTGAAACTTTTAATGATACTAAGTATTTGGAAAAAAACAGGCCCTTAGTGTCACAACTTAGAGAATGTAAGCAGAAGACATTTTCAGCTATTTGATCTTCAGTTCATAAGATCTTACTGCATATGACTCTGTAACTTGTGGCTGAAAAAAGGAGTGGTAAAAAAAAGTCCCCACCAAAATACCAGTGAAGCTCACAACACTTAGTGCTCCTTATTTCAGCCATGTGTCAAGAAGAAGACATCTTAAAAGTTTAAGATTTTGTTGAATTTGCATTTTCATGGCAATCTCTTGCTTTGTAACACCCTTCAGCTGGCTCCAATATAGAAAAATAGATGGGAGAGGATTAAGAGCAAGTCTTGAACTAAGGGAATGGGTTAACAACTAGGATATGGTACTAGATTAATCCTGATCACATTAGCATGTAAGCTTAGAAAAGATAGGGAAAAAAAATTCCTAACAGATTTGACACTTTTAACAGTAAAGGAGATTGGAATGTTATCCTCTTACTTTTGCACAAAATACGCAGACTCCCACGTGCTCTGTTTAAAGAGAAATGTTGTCCTCTCTCCCAAAAGCTTTAAAAATTACAATGTAGAACATCAGAGTACCAAAGCTACCTACTTCAGTAATAAGAACAATCAACACATACATAGTGTGTTAACCAAAGAGCAGGAAAAGAAACTGGTGACTGAGGAAATACAGATTTTTTAAAAGAAAGATTTGTTAAAGGAGTCTACATATTCACTTACAGGAGAGAGGGTCCTCCTCTGGGTTTAACAAGCCACATGGAGAAAAATATGTATCTGTCATGAAAAACAAAACAAAATATCATGATGATTGTCAAGAAATGTGAGACAGGCAGGCTTGGCTTGCAATCTTTTCCAAAAAAGCAATTCCAGCCATTCTCTATGGCATGGAGCTCATTATCTCTAGTTTTCTTCTGTTCTGTTTAGGCTTTCATACTTCATCTATCGCTATGACAACTCTAATCATTGTCTCACTTTTTTTTCCTCCAATTCAACTGAGGCAACCATCAATGTAAAACAAAATAGACTAATGCTAAAGTGAATTTAAATGAAATTAACTCTGATATTCTTCAGAGAACATTATTCAAACTTACCATCCTTACTTGTGCTAATGTACCTGGTGACTTCCCCCTGTTAGGCCTAGATATTCTCAGATACAGCAGGAAATCGGAATGCATCAGCTACAAGCCTGACAGCTCTAGTGTCTCATTCGCAAAGGTTAATGATTCCTCAAAGAACCGCAGCCCCCTTGACGGAGAAACCTTATGCTAATTGACCAAGATGTGACCATGTTCCTTCAGACCTTCCAGAATCACAGAATGTGTTAGGTGGGAAGGGACCCTTAAAGCTCATCCAGTCCAACCCCTGCAGTGAGCAGGGACAATGTCACCAGATCAGGTTGCTCAGAGCCCCATCAAGCCTGACCTTGAATATCTCCAGGGATGGGGCCTCCACCACCTCTCTGGGCAACCTGTGCCAGTGATCTACCACCCTTGTATTGGAGAACTTTTCCTAATATCCAACCTAAATCTCCCCTTTTCTAATTTCAAACCATTATCCCTCGTCCTATCGCTACATGCCCTGGTGAACAGCTCCTCCCCAGATTTCTTACAGGCACCTTTCAGGTACTGGAAGGTCTTCCCAGAGTCTGCTACAGGCTGAACAACCCCAACTCTCTCAGCCTATCTTTGTAGGAGAGGTGCTCCAGCTCTTTGATCATCTTTGTAGCCTTCCTCTGGACCCACTCCAGTGCTTCAATGTCCTCTTTGTGTTAGGGACTCCAAACCTGGACGCAGCACTCCAGGTGAGGTCTCACCAGAGCAGAGTAGAGGGGCAGAATCACTGTGCTGGCCACACTTCCTTGGATGCAGCCCAGGATGTGGTTGGCCCTCTGGGCTGCAGATGCACATTGATGGCTCATCATCATGGTATCACCAGTACTCTCAAGTCCTTTTCCTCAGGGCTGCTTTCCAGCACATCATCTCCTAGCCTGTATCGGTAACAAGCATTGTTCCAACCCAGATGAAGGACCCTGCACTTGAAGGCAGAGGAATGTGGGCATGGAGAAGGCTGATCTCCCATCCATGCCACTGAGGTGTGGCCTCCTAGGAGAACTACAGCACATCTGCAGCTGCTGGCCTCCCACCAGCACACCTCTACCCTTTCGGAGCACAGCTGGAAGGAAGATGATTTCACATGACACAGAGCATAACAAAAGAAGGACAGGTTTGATGCTGCTGCTGTGTCCGCTCTTGTGGCTGGTTTCCACTCTTGCAGCGAACAAGCCCACCATTGCAAGGACCAAAGCTGCAGTTACTGCCACAGACAACACTTCAGCCTGACTTTACAGGAGAGCTTGAGGATCTTGATAGGGAAGAACTCACACCCTTCTGAACAGGGGAATGACAAAACAAGGGAGTTCCTTCCCTGTTCCCAGCAAGCATTGCATTACAGCTGGTCATGGCCCCAGCCCTCGCCTGTCTCCCACGATGAGCAGGACCCCAGTTTAATTCCAGCCATGAAGGCCCTCATTGCCCCTACCCCAATCCTAACCCTATCTATCCTGAAGCAGGGGGCTGTGAATTTCTTTCCACCTCCCAACTCCAAATATACCTTCAACTACAGCTCTCTTCTGACTCCAATGCTCATCATAGTTTTCCTGTCTGAGCAGGAAAAAAATGCAAAAGCTCAAGGGAGGACACAGCTTCCTTTGCTCCCTTTGTAAATCTCTGAAATCACAGAATAGCAACCCTGTATCTGTTGCCTTTCGCCCCTGCCTGCCTGAGGGAAAAGTGCAGATACTGAGGTGCTGTATGATTTGATTTTTCTGTTATATACCTGACTAAGAATTTTTTTTATTTCTAGAAGCTGTTTTTATTTTTGAATTCTGTCTTGCAGCACAGCCTCTTAGGCCTGTTGTTTTAACAGACTCCAGACCCTCTTAAAGGAGAGGAGAGGTGCATTTGGTGACTGTTAGCCGACCACACAGCATTTCCTGAAGCCATTTCACAGTTGAGGTAAATAAGAGTAACATCAGACTAAATGTGAATGCTACTGCATGCATTTGCTGTGTGATCCTTCAGAAGAGATGGCCTCAGTGCTTCCTTGCATATGTGGGTTTTCCCAATAGCTTCTCTGTGACTCACTCTGCTCATTCTGCAGAATCAAACTAAAAATTTATTTATTTTGTTACTTCCTTCATATTTCACCAGAGCACATTGTAGATTGTTCTGAGATGATCATTAAACCAGTGACTGACACTTTGCACGCTGGCTTTCACAGACAGTAAACCACAAATAATATGCTCAGTAATAAATGGGCTTCGGGGTTTGCAGGAAATGTGCCTCCAAGATGTTCAGTAAATTATTTCTACTGAGATCAATCCAGTGCACTGATGAAAAGATGGTCTAAATGCACTCACAGAATGCGGCACATACACTTTGGAAAAAGCAACTACCAGATTCTTGGGGCTGGGGTAAAGCCTCTGCAGGCAAGGTATTGCTACCACCTCTCAGTTCATACAAACTCCGAGTTGGGGTATAGTTTTTATAAATTATATTCCTCTCTGTATGTGTACAAAAGGACCTTGGAGTCTCACTGTGGCCTGTGAGCTGTTTTAATCCACGCTTCAGGGGTACATTGCCACGTGTGGTTGCTGCTGTTCAGCCAGAACCCTCACCAATGTTTCAGGGTTTCCTCAGTTCCTTCTCTTTCAAAATACCCCAATTTATGTCACTGTACTTCAGCTGACACTTAATGCTCTCAAGGGTCTGACAGGGGGATCTCTGCTCTATCACTGGGCCTGTTGACACACATCGGGCCGGCCAAGCCGCGCTGGGGCTCCCTCCGTGGGCTGCGAGAGACCACCCACCGCTGCCGGGCAGCCGCCACCGATATGGCGGCCCCTTGGGCGACGCCGCACTCAAGATGTCGGCAGTAAAGGGCTGCTCCAAGATGGCGGCAGGGCGGGTTATCCCGGCGCCGGAAGCGGGCCCGGAAGCGTGGCGGCGCTGGCGGAAGGGTACGCGCAGGAAGCGGCTGCCGGGGTTAACCCAAAAAAAGCTGCGGGGCAGGTAAGGAGCTGCGGGCCGGCGACGGGGGGCTGAGCTGCTAGGGCTGGGTGAGGCAGAGGCCGCTGTCTCCCGTCCTCTCGCGGTGGGTGGGTGGAGCGGTGCCGCTGTCCACCTTCGCTGGGTGGG
>NW_010190135.1:81331-83360 GCF_000695765.1 Mesitornis unicolor
CCTCCCCACCGCCTCCCTTCACTGAGGGACCGGCGGCGTTTGAGCTGCCTGCAGGGGAGAGGACTGTGGGGAAACCTGCTCTTGTGTCGCTTATCTAAGCACAAATAAATTTGTTCTTTTTTTTTTTCTCCTTTATTTGTTGTAACCATAAGGAAACACCTTTATTAAATCAGCACTTGCCAGGCCGTCTATAGTTGTTCTCTCCGCATTTTTCTCCAAAGCGATCGTTTCTGCGGGAGGGTGCGGGTCTCCCCGTGGCGTTTGAAGCTTTCTAAGTTCAGTGTCGCAGTTGCTAATCGAGAAGATGACACATCGAGCTGTTGTTTCATATGAAAACTCTCGTGAATTAATTGAGTTGAGGAGAGCAAAACTCTGTTTTGCCAGCTTTATTAAATATCTGAAGGGGTTATTTTTTTGAAAATGGGGTCAGCTTCCTAATGTAGAATGAGATGCTAAAGCTGTTCACATTAGCTTAAAAATAGCATCAAGGGGAGCATGTATTTAGCAGAAACTGCTGCCTCATGAGAGACTAGGTCATCCTTTTTTCCCCTTTATTTAAAGCAGAAGCCAAACCAAATTGCAGCCCAGACTCAGAGGGCAGGTTGTGCTCATTGCATTTAAATCTTACAGGATTCTTTCAGACTTCTTCCCTATATGCCTGTCTGTTAATACCTTTCTTTTATCTTACCTTACATCACAGTCCTTTTAATGCTGTCTTTTAAATACCGCTGTGTTGTACTCCATTGTACCTCCTCGATGTTTATAAATTTGTAAAGGGCGAGTGTCAGGAGGAAGGAGCCAGGCTCTGCTCTGTGACAGCCAATGACAGGACAAGGGGCAATGGGTGCAAGCTGGAGCATTGGAGGTTCAATCTGAACATGAGGAAAAACCTTTTCACTGTGAGGGTGCCAGAGCACTGAACAGGCTGCCCAGAGAGATTGTGGAGTCTCCTTCTCTGCAGACATTCAAAACCTGCCTGGACGTGTTCCTGTGTGACCTGGTCTGGGTGATCCTGCTCTGGTAGGGGGGTGTCTGCATCAACTGGAATATTTTTACCTTGCATCCTGCCCTCTGTTCAAATTGAATGATCAGTTGACATTTACTGGGAATCTGTATAATACTTATTTTCATGGGAATTCAGTCTCATAAGTAGTTTGAAGTCCAGTGAGCTTCATGAAGTAGAACAACATTACAAGGCAATATTGCAAACTCACTAAACCTTTCCAGAGTGCACCGACAAAAAAAAGGTGGTGTGCGTACAGGCAACAAGCTCAGTGTCTTTCTGAGTTGCTACAGGAGTCCCGGCCAATCCAAAGGAGCAGTGATATATTTCATGTTGTTCACTGGCAGAAGGTGCTAATTTAGTTATTTTAATATCACCATTAAAAATAAAATTAATTATGACAACATACAGTTGTTAATTTAGAATGCATACAGAAATGTGTGATAGCATGTGTTTTTCAATAATTAGATCACAGTGAATCTATCCATATTTTAAATTTGTGCCAGAATATAAACAATTTGTGTTAGGGAAGGCAAAATTTTTCTATTCCATTTCCATGAAATTATATTCGTTGCTTTTCTTCCGAGTTGCCACTTCCACATAATGTGAAGCAAACACTGTGGTTTATTTACATCACAGAGGATGTCATAACAGCCATATTTCTGATAAGTTTTCCAAAATCAGCCTTCTTTTAAAAGTTGTTTCTCCTTCTCCATTGAGTTTTGGTATTCAACCTGTTAAACAGGTTTACTGAGCTAATGATGCTTTACCCTACTTACCAGAACACATTCCTCAGCAAAATAGCAGTAGTGAAGTCATTTCTCATGCTGTTCATCTGCACGAGGTGTTAACTCAGTTATTCTAATGTTAAGATTAAGTTCATATTTATTTTAGTCACTTATTTGTTACTTCTTGTAATCAATTTGTATCTTTTTAAATGAACCGTATTATTGTTATTTCAGTCCTTCTGTGTCTGTGTGCTGCAGGAACAATGTAGACACAAACAGATTAATTCAGTAAAGGGAA
>NW_010190135.1:83391-110066 GCF_000695765.1 Mesitornis unicolor
ATCCTGCACATTGCTGCTGAGGCAAGGTCTTTCAGTTTTTCTGGGGCTTTGGTCTTTAACTGAGCAACCTGAATATTTTATTTGGTAGTCTAACCTCTAAGAGGAGCTAGCTTTAGTAGAGCATCTTTTGGGAATGATTAGTAGGAGCCCATTTTTTTTCTACATGGAAAATTATTTATTTTTCTGCTAGACAGACTTTTGGCTTTCAGCTTCCCTGGAACATGTCTAGTTGGTATTTGCTTGGTAACATCTGTAGTCTTCACACAGCTTTTCCCGTGATTTGTCTCGATCAACTAGTGTGTGGATAGTATTTCTGAAGGCATCTTCTTCACACAAAAGGATTGATCTCTTGTTAAACCTGCAGTGATTTCTCTCTTTGTCGGTTTCCCTTAGCTCAAAGGGACTTTGTAATTTATCTGGTAATCTCCAGGTCATGTCTGAGACCTCATGTACTAGGCAAACTGTAACTTGTTGGAAGAATATTTCTTGGCTAACTTAATTCAGCTCAGTTCAGCTGGATGTTGTCTTTATTGGCAGATTTTGCTGGATTTTTGGTAAACAAAGCATAACTGGTGTGCCCTTCTCTACTCTCTGTTCCTTTTTTCTTTCAGTTGCACTGAATTTGCATAACATTGTGATCATTTCCTTTAATCAGAAATCATAGCAAATATGGGTCCCCGGCGGAAAAATGTGAAACCATGCTCAGTGAACAGGGAAGGCTCTGAGTCTACCAAAGCTGACGAGCCAAAAGATTACATGAACCAACTCTCTCATGAAGTGCTTTGCCACATCTTTAGGTGAGCTGCTTGTCAGAAGTCAATTTATTGTTTATTATTATATTGTTTTATATTTTATCCACAATCTTACCTGCTTGGATACATATGTCATACACTATTCAGACAGTGTGGATGTACCACAGGTGAACTGGTGGATAAAACCTGGATAAAAAGAGGCGAGACATTTTTTTTTCAGTCCCAGAATTAATTTGAAGACTTTGAAAATTAATTTATGTGAATGTCATGAATGGCAGGACAAAGAAGAAAGAAGTGATTTAATTCTGTTCACCAGTGTGGGGTAACAAATGTTTAAATACTGATTGCAGTGCAGAAATGTATCTCGGGTATTATTACATATTTGAGGTGCATGTTTTGGAACTGTTGCATGTGCTTCATAGTGTGCAGAAGAGAACCTGGATGAGCATATCATCTTCCCTAAAGCAGAGTCCTCCTCCAAGATGTTCACTCATGCCTGCTATATTCAAAACATAATGTCTTACCAACAAGTTCTTCCAAAACAGTAGATCTCCAAAATGTTTTCAAATTGGTTGTGCTAGTATGTACTGAAAAATGAAAGTACCTTTCGTTAAACTGTGTAGAAACTATTTTGGCAAATGGCAGCGGCAGCCTTTATTAGAGGACTAAAGCATCTCTCCACTTTAATATTATATTTGTACCTTAGCTATCCTATATTCAGTGTCAAAAATTGATAAGTCGTTCTGCTTAGCAAAAGTTCACACTTTACAGAGTACAGTCTAAACATTCTGTTTGAATTAATGTTATTAGGTGTTAGAAATACATGGGTTTGTGTAGTCATGCTTGGCATTTTCTTTAGTTTAGAAAAATTAAGAAAAGGATCCATCTTTGATAAATCAGAGAGTTTGGTTTTTTTCCTCTCCCAAAGGTACCTTCCCTTGCAGGATATCATGTGCATGGAATGCCTGTCCCGGAAGCTGAAGGAAGCTGTGACTCTTTATCTGCGCGTGGTGAAGGTTGTGGATCTGTGCGCAGGCCGTTGGTGGGAGTACATGCCCACTGGTGAGTAATGCACTCAGTTAAGATATGGCATTAAAAGTGGTATTGAGCAAAATTAACTGTGCTATCCTGGTATTTATAATGGCACATACAGCGTAAATTTTCAAAAGCAGTAAAAGGAGTTAGACGTTCAATGCTTTTTGACTTTTGTGAGATTTGGGTGGCTTCCTTGAGTACGTGGTTTGGAAAATTTCTCTCTGTGTGTGTATGTATATTGGACATTACTGTAGTAGAAATCAGGATTCTCTGTAGCAATCTGTAAATGCAATCTGTGTTTGTCTGATTATTGTAAGGGAGTTAATCCAAGGGTTAATCCAAGAAGAGGCTGTTTGCATGCAGGCAGGAAAAAAATACAATGGAATGAGAGAGCAACTCATCTGCCAACACTTAAAAATGTAAGAATAAATAAGTTTTGATGTCACACCTCAAGCCATCTTCAGAACAGTAGATAAATTGGGCAACCTAGGTCAACCGTGTGAGTATTAGGATTTCTGTTGGATTTAAATTACACTGCTGGGATTTGTTGGGGAATAGAGCTAAAATATGAGAACTCTAAAAGTTAGAGGATCTGCAAAGTTAGATGTGTTAGGGCTGATATTGGGTGGACGGTTAGACCTAACCCAAGGTAGATGTAAATACAGGTAACTTACTAATTCAAAATAATTTTTATGTGTTGTCTTCCATAAGAATAAAATAATCCTTTGCTTTAAGAAATGGTCTTATTTCTTGAGAACTGTGTGCTGTGGTGAGTAGTGGTGAACTGCCGGTAACTGATCCATCTGGGCATTTTTGAACCATAGCTGAGAAATGGAATACCAGGAAAGACAGGCTGCTGAGGTGCTTCATCTGAGAAGGGAGAAAGTATAGTTAACCCTGTAGCCATGCAACTCCACTGAAGCAAACCTATAGCATGCCTGCAAAATTCAAGGCGGAAGGGTACGTAGGTCATGCTTTCTAGAATCTGGAAATAAAAGACAAGCTGTTGCTCCACTGAGTAAATCTTTCAACATTGTAGAATTTGTACTACTGTATAAAAAGAACAATGTGTTTGGCTTTCCCTTTACAGCTAGGTGTCTGCTGTCACACAAATACCAAATCTGTTGTTGTCATCTTAGGTTTCACTGATTCCAGCTTCCTAACGCTGCTGAGGAAGATGCCAGACATTGAACAACTTTATGGTCTTCATCCCAGGTATCTTGAGAGACGCAGAGTCCGTGGCCATCAAGCTTTCAGTATTCCTGGAGTTTTAGAGGCTTTGCAGGCCTGTCCAAATCTGCTGGTGAGTGGTTAAACTCAAGAGAGAGCCTCCTTCAGCAGCTGAGATGATGCATGCTAAAAGAGTAGAAGAAATTTGGCAGGGACTCGTTGCTTACAGGGCTTCATGTTCAGGCCTGGGCTTTGCATTCAGATCTGGTTGTACAGAGCAGCAGTTAATTGTGACCATATTTGCAAATGAGTGGTATTTTTAGTTGTACCAGTGGGAATCACACGTGCTCTTAAATCCAGAAATGAATTAAAACTCTGATTCTTCTGCTTTTAAAAAGAAGTCTTGTTACATATTTAAAGTGAAATAACACATTGTATTATGTATAATGCGTTATTGTGAAGTTTACATGGTTAGGTTGTTGCTTGAACTGTTGTTAGAGCATTTGCTTTGCTTCCTTTTATCCAGGGTGTTGAGACTTCTCATTTAGAGCTGGTGGAAGCTATTTGGACGTACATGCCACAAGTTCACATTTTAGGGAAGTTTCGTAATCGTAATGGTGCTTTTCCAATTCCTCCTGAAAACAAGTTGAAAATTCCTATAGGAGCTAAAATTCAGACTTTGCACTTAGTAGGTAAGTGTGGTAATGGTGAAGTAGTTGGCTTCAACAAGGGTGAATTTAAAGGCTTTGAAACTCTGCAAGTCTCTAATTCTTTTTAAGAGAGGGAATTTGGCATGTGAATTTTTCAAAATACTGGTTGCTATAATATGTAATAGCTTGTCCAAAGGGCAAATTTTAAAAAATGTGCTGGCGAACTGAGGTGAAGAACTTGTGTTTGAAATGTTTACAGCTTTCCTTACATGCCACATAGCAAAAAAAGACTTCCTTTTTAAAGCCAGAATGCTAAGCCAAATAAATTTATCCTAGAGTCTGTAGTTTAAAGTTCGTTTAAAATGTTTGTTTTGTTTGTGTATTATTAGGGGTGAATGTCCCTGAGATTCCTTGTATCCCAATGCTGAGGCACCTTTATTTGAAGTGGGTGAGACTCACCAAACCACAGCCTTTTAAAGATTTCCTTTGTATCAGCTTACGCACTTTTGTCATGAGGAACTGTGCTGGTAAGAGGGTTTCATATATGGAGGGCACGTTTAGTACGTAGAAGTCTAATTCTGTTAAAGGTACATAGGTGCCAACTGTAAATGGAAATCTTAGAATACAAGATTCTGAAAACAGTCATTGCTTTATTCATTGTGTTGGACAGAAATGTATCCTGCTCTTGTACATTATTTGGTGTTATGTAGTTCTGTTGACTTCCTGATCTAGATCGATATACGTGGACATTTTTGAATTCTTCAACGTTACATGTTTGATGTCGTTAAGTGAACAACCTTCTTTGTCTGTATTGGTTTGTTCTATGTAGGACCTACAAACTCTTTGAAGTACGTTCCCCTAGTGACGGGCCTGGCTTCTGCTCGGAATTTGGAGCATTTAGAACTGGTTCGTGTTCCATTTCTTGGAGGACTTATCCAGCATGTGGTAGAAGATAGTTGGAGATCAGGTATGAAACTTATTGTCCCTCATACTTAAACAAACAAATAAAAATACTGGAGGCATGCGAAGCTCAGCTTTTTTGGCTGTAGCATGTCCTTTCTTGATTGTTATTTTAAAGGCATCAAGTTTGGAACTATGGTTATGGTGCTAAAATTAGCTCTGTATTGAATATTGTTTCAATCTTTTAACTGCAAGTAACTCTTGACTGGTATGCTAACCCAGTTACATTTACTGGTGAGTAGAACTATCTGGATTGGATGGGAGTTGTGTGCAAATATGTGTTTTATTGATTTGCTAAGAGAGATGTTTTGTTAATTCACTTGTCAAGACAGCACTGATGGAAATGTATAATAAGGCTTAAGGTTGTGATCTGTGACTGAAGTGAAAGAATGTTTTTTCTATTTGTCAGGTGGTTTTAGGAATTTGCACACTATAGTTCTGGGAGCTTGCAAGAATGCACTTGAAGTGGATCTTGGCTACCTCATCATAACTGCTGCACGGAGGTATGGGCCTTTTAGGTGTTTCTTTTCTCCATTCTTTTTCAAAGTATGTGTCTTAGTAATGAACTCCAAGAATGTGAAGAAGGAGAACAACCTTTCACAAATTTAGGGAGTTGACATTTAAGTTTCACATAACAGGAGTATTCTGTGGTTAAAATAGCTGGAGTTACGTCTGCTTCTGAATCACTTTGTGTCATAAGCTGCCTTACACCTATATCTGAAGAGTGTGCTGCTGTTAGCCTCACAGCTATATTGCTATGCAACTGCCAAGTACTGCCATAAAGATACAACAAATATCGCGTTAATGCTGCCATTGTTGAAATAATATTTTCATTATATTACCAGAGGGCATCTGTTTAAGTGGTTTCTATGGCGATTGTGTTTTGACATGCCTTTAATAGGAACAATTCTTGATTGCGTTCAGGTTGCATGAAGTGCGGATCCAGCCTTCCTTGACCAAAGATGGTGTTTTTTCTGCTTTGAAGATGGCTGAACTGGAATTCCCACAGTTTGAAACGCTTCATCTAGGATATGTTGATGAGTTTTTACTACAGTGTATGACTTTTTTTATATACATAAGTTATTTGTCAAATATAAGAATTAAATAAGTTGATGTGTTTTCAATCATTTTCTAAGAGGGATTAAAAAAGAATATTTATGTGCTCATATTGAGGCTGCTGATCTCATACAGCCAAATGTTTTTCTTCACTTCCTGAAACTCTTACTGAAATTGGGAAAGTCTCAGCTTTATTAAACTGAAGTAATAATTTGATCGATTTTGCCAAATTGGACTAAAATAGGGAGTTAGAAAATCATGTGATAGCAGGCAAGTGTCTGAAATTTACTGCTGTGTTTTTTACTCTTTCATAGGTAAAATGTCAAATGGAGACCTGGTGAAGTATGGTTTAGCTGATGTGGTTGAAAATCCAGGAATTATTACAGATATTGGTATGAAAGCTGTAAATGAAGTTTTTTCTTGCATCAAGTATCTGGTCATTTACAACTGCCCACATCTACATAATCCAAATAATTGGATCACAGGTATTGCGCACCTTTGAAATTTTAGAGATATTATATCAATAGCTGTCATACTAAGCCGGAATTTTTCTCCTCCTAGTATTGCTTGTTCTATTTCTGAGTGAGTACAGTACGTTATGCTTGCTTTGGAACCATAATGACACTGGTAACGGAATGGAGATGCAGAAGATGCCTACTCTTAAGTCTATTAAGGGTATAATAAAAATGAGATAGGAATGCTTCAGGAAATGCATGTCTTCTCTTCTGCAGATCATTCAAGGTGGACCCGACTGGTTGACCTCACCCTGGTGCGATGCCATGCAATAAAGCTAGATTCTTTTAGTCAGTTCATTGAGTTATTGCCAAGCTTAGAATTTATTTCTCTGGACCAGATGTTCCGTGAACCTCCTAAGGTGAGTCCTTCAGGGGATGGTTTTGGTTTTTATTGTTTCCAGCTTGTTGGAAATGTGGTAAGCTCCAGCTGTTATGCATTCTTTTACAAGTTGTAATTAATTAAATAACTTGGTAAATAAATATCTTTGGTTTGCAGTTGCTATTATCATGATATGTTAGGGAGAATGATGCTTTTGCGGATGGACGCAGTGGCAAGGTATGATTTTGTATGAGTATGTGACCAGGAAATAAGGCTCACATTGATTCTGTGTTTCTCTTGAGGTCTCTGCTGCTGCTTCATTTTGCTACTGCTTTTTTTATATGATTTTTTTTTCCGACACTTATTTCTCTGTTTAAAATGCCAAAGGGTCTTTAAGATTTTGTAGTGGATGAAATGGAGGGACTGTTTCCTTGTTGGAGTGCTTTCAAAGCTTAGGAACGTAATTTCTTCATGTTGTTCCCTCTCTCACAGAGTACCACAAATCTTTATAACAGCTGTTGTAACGTAACGAAAACTGCCTATGTAAAAAAACTGCTTGCTTTGATCAGTAATTCTATCTTGAGGCTATAGGAAGTCTATAGAATCTGCAGTTTGTGTTGATGTAATATGATCTCATAGCAAATGAAATACAATTTAATAAAATAAGATCATATGCTTTGTGGAGTTCCCTTTTATTTGGACTTTAACAGAGGTTAATCCAGAGGTTTCTGGATTTCCAAACTTAAGATGAACCTTTGTGGTGTGTAGCATAAGGAAGTATTAGGGACAGTTTCCTTGTTCTTCATGTGCACATTGTTCTGCTATCCTGGATGCTACTGACAGAACGCTTTTCCTGTTAGCTAGGATGTGTTTTCAAGATCATGTGCCTGTGTTTTCAAATCTCCATAGTTGCTCTTTGTTTTCAGGGTTGTGCTCGTGTGGGCCTAAGTGCAGGCACAGGAATTGGTGTCTCGTCTGCCCTAGTCAGCAATCAGAACTCTAACAATGACAATGACAACAACAACAACCACCAGAATAACAATAATCCAAACCTCCACCACAACAATCACCAACACCCAAATGATCAGAATGAGGAGAATGAGGTGCGGCAAGATGGTCAAGCTGAAGAGCAGCAAATTGCAGCTGAGGGTAATCTCTGATCTTTGTGAACCTATGTAGGGAGTGATTTTATTTGCATTGCCACTTATGTAGGGTCCTAGAGAAGATATGAATATACATTGAAAGCTTGTTGCTGTTTTAGTTCCTGGTATGTAACTTTAATTGTTTCTCAGGGTTGTCAGCACATCTTTTGTTACCTGTGTGATAAAAGCTAATAGCTGTTACAGGCACATCACAATTCAATGATTTATGTCAGTACAGATGTTAGCAATGTAGACTTTCAGTGTAATACTCATCTGTGGAAATGTGAAGTGTTTTCTAGGCTCCTCTGGTCAGAGCTGGGAGTAGATCACAGTGTCAGATGGTATATTTTTAAATATTCCCAGCAAAGGTAGAAGTCATTGGAAGGAATGAATATCTAAATCCTGGTTATATTGCTCACTGCAGTAGAACAGGACTTTTGAGGAGAAGTGGGAAATATGGGCGAAGTAAGCCCCAAAAGTTAGGCTTGGACCTTGGCTAGAGATGTACAACAAATCTGTGCAAGCCTTTGTGCAACCTAGTGACTCACTGAAGGAATCAAGACAGCTATTACTTATTTTTTCATGATTCTCTGACTCTCTGTGGGTGCCAGTTGAATTCCTGTTACGCTTATGGGCTCTGTTCTTCTCTTGCCTTTTCTTGACCTCATCTTAATCTTTTCAGCACTGAATGAGATGGAGGAGGTGGCACAGGAAGAAGGGATGGCTGCTGGTCAGGGCCAGAATGAGGTCCCAGTGCACAGCCAGGCTGTCGTTCCTATGGAGGTCGATGAAGAGCAAGCAGGTAACTTTGGTTTTGGAAAGGAGTTACCTTTTGGTATCCCCTTCTTGAGGGGTTAGATTTTTCAGTACAGGTCTGCTTTGGATGGTTTTCTTCAGCAGGGTTGTCTGATGTGTTTGGTATAATGATGCTAGCACAGCTTATTGCTGTGAAGAAATTAATTCTATTTTAAAGTCAGTTTTACAGTCTCCAATTTTCTTTCGCATATGGAATAAAATATCTTGATCTTAAAGCCTTACTTTTGTGCCAAATACAGTAAGACTCAGAAGGTCTGAATGAGCTCGTCATGTTCCGGTGTTGGTGCTAATGGTCTTTTTTTCAAATGTTGGTTCTTTTCTTGCTTTTTTTTTTTCAAGCCACAACAACTTCTTTCAGTGTGAATTTCATTTGCATTAGTGGCATAAGGCAGTCTTGATTTCTTTTATAACCACTATTTGCTGGACAACATAATTTTCTACCACATATGCCAGCAACATGAAGTAACATACATGTATGCTGGCTCTATTCACTTTTTCAGTATAACTCCTGAAAGGGCTGTTTGACTTCATGTTCATCTCTTGTGTTATTCACAAGCAGCTATGTCATTGTGATTGGCTCATGCCTTCGGTTAGTAGCCAAGAGAGATAACTAACAAAGCACATTTATACTGAAGCTTGATAATTCATGCTTCTCCTTCCTACTTCTACTGGTGGGATTTAGAAGGATAATTGCAGATGTTCTGACCAACGTTTCTGTCTTTGTGGTGGAGGTTTCAGGGACTGTTTATAATATGCAGTTGTGCAGTTACTTGTACTATTCTGGAAGAACCATTAAGCTGAGAAACATTACAGGAAACTCGTGTTTCATCTTACATTGTGACACTCTTCCCCTTCCAAACTGGAATACTTTAATGCCAAAATCCAGTGTTTTGTCACTTGGATTTTAATGAGGGAGAGAGAGAATGGATGGCTAAATTGAACCAAATTAATCTCCTGTCATTTTCTCAAGCAGCTCTAAAAGTTTTTCAGCCCTTTAATCCATCCTTGACTTATTTTCACATGAACTGTTGGCATTCTTCTACTGTTTTCAGGACCTAGTGGCATTCAGCCTGTTGTAAAAGCAGCACCTATTACTGTCCATGATTCAGACAGTGAGGATGAGGAAGAAAACATAGGAACTTCAAGAGCCTGCATCTCTAACAGCATTGCACAGAATTACTCAGATGGAGAAGAGAAAAGCAGAGATCCAGTGGAAACTAGAGAACCTTCAGGTCTGGAAGAGATGGGTTCCTGGGCACTGTTAAGCAAAATTTATTCTTAAGCTTCAGTCAGAGTTTATAATGTCTGTGAAGCTAAATTTGCAGCTGTATTGTCTCTGTGATTCCTCTGTCAGAGCATTGCTGCTGAAACAAAATGTGATTGCTGGGGCAAATGCATGAGGGTTGTAGCCAGCTTTTGGTTTATGGGGGACCCTGTAGGAGTGTCCTGAAGTGGAAACTTGAAGATCAACTTTACTTTGGTGGGAGCTTTGGAGGTTAGTTAGAATTCTCAAGGTGATGTTCAGTACTGTCATCTTCACTTCTGAACAACTTACTGTTACGGGGTGGGTGTGTGTATGTGTATATATAGTAGAAGTATATGTATTATTATGACTCATTCAGAGTCAAAGGCCTAGCACTTCATGGTGGTATGACAGTTATGGAGAGACAGAGAAAAGGGCATTCCCTGTCTTTTGAACTTACAACTATAAGCTGCATATCTTTGTTACCAAGTCCAAGCCCTGGGTCCCATGCCATATGTCATACAGCATTTCCAGCAACAGACATGATGTGCTATTTCCTCTAGTTTGTATTCTAAGTAAGGTAGTTTCATACATACGCAAGAAGGGAGGAAGTCAAAGTGGAATTGTAATCTATAAGTGATTGATAGATGAAGTACGTACAGTATTAAGCCTTAATGAATATTTACCTAAGCAGTTAACATAAAAATCTGCATTGTGAAAGACCGAGAAATGTGCTGGTCTAGTACTGGCTTAATTTCTGCAAAGCCTAGGACGTATCAAAGCTGTAATGGATCTAGTATCTTCCTGTTGCATTTAGCACACTCCCTACACATCAGCCCCCTCATCACTGTAGTGCATTTTAACAAGACTGGTAGTTTCAACTTGGAGATCTGTACAGATCTGTATTATGCTTAGAGCATAGATGTTGGTTCTGATTTGAAGGTTGAATAATCTGCCTTTGGAGACAGCTTTTGTAGTGACAATAATATTAATTTTTGGGAGGGGGGCTTAGTTTAGTGTAATTACCTGAGAGGTTTAAGACAGTAGCAGTTAAGTTCCAGTTGTGTTTTGTATACTGTTCTGTATGGTTATTTATTCATCTGTAAACTGAGATTGATGTTACCTATTGACACCACTTGCCATACCCAGGAGAGGGAGCTAAGGATCACCATTGAAAGCATAAACCTTAGTCCTATCTGTTACTATTTTATTCCTCAGCCCTATTCCTCATATTTAACAAAACAGAAGCCTATTATCAGTATGTTTTTCATATTTTTGTGCTTTGGCCTTCTTAACCAGTTAGCTCCTTTGTGACAATATTAGCCTCTTTGGCAAGTATGTATCTCATTTACTGATACACCCCAGCACATCACTACAAAATTAGCTGCCAGACATTAGAGATTCAGCAACTGCTAGAAATGTTATTAATTGAAATGTTATTAATTCCCATAAGATGTAAATATCAGCATGGTCCTGACAGGATTTGTCACTGGTGTCTGGGCTATCTTCTGTTTTAAGTAGTCTCTTAGAGAGTAGCACTTAGCATTTATTTAAACTGCATGTTAGGTTGTCTCATTGTTCTCCCTTGCTTAACTCTTGCAGTAAGCGGTAAAGGCAAGGCACCCCTGCGGAAGAGATGCGGTGCCAGCCAAGTGGGCCAGACAAAGCAGTTCCATACTGAGGAGAGCAGCTGTGAGAAAGGTTGTCAAGTCACAAGTGAGCAGATTAAAGCAGACATGAAAGCAGCAAGTGACATGCCTGAAAGGAGCAAAAGCAAAGATTCTTACTCAGGTTGCAGTAATGCTACAGGATCGACGGGAACATCCAGCTCCTGCAGTGCTGTTTCTCCCAGCCCTGACAGTGCACAGACAACTAGTAGCCACTCTGCTGGTGCCAGCCCGGGAATTGGAGATGAACCCAGGCAGTGTGTCTGCTCACCCTGTAAAAGTGAAGGTTCCAGTGAGAGAGAGACTGAGGAGAGCTCTGTGTGCTCCAGGTGTTCCTGCTACAAGCCACAGGACGCACACCAGAGGACTAGTGGCTGTTGTGATGGGGAATGCCCATCCACAAGTGGAGCCTGCAGGGACGGCCCAAACAGTGCTGGGTCAGATTTTGCACTTAGGACTCTGCCAAGCTGTAGGCCTCCAAGAGAGACAAGTGATGAGAGGACTAGTGGGAGTGCCTGTGGGCTTGCCAGTGAGAAGGAGAGCACGGGCTCCCAGCAAAGGAGCTGTGAGGTGGAGTATAAAGAAGAGTATCCTCGCCGACCCCTAACAAGAGCTAGAAGCAAGCTGTCCCATGTCCCTTTGGTGTCGGAGTCAGGTATGACCTATATGCATATATTAATTTCTAAGTAAACTGCTGTGCTGGCATGAGACAGTATTGAACAAGTGCAACACCCACAGATAATGCTGAAGTTAAACGTGAAGTTTGTTGGTTAATAATTTAAAACTAAGTAGTTTGTTTATCTAAGGGTCAGAATGTTCCTGGAACAGAAATGGCTGACTTCACTGCCATAGCTAGGTAAAATAACAGGTCTCTGAAAGAGTGCCAGTGACTTTTTTTTTCCATGCAAGTATTTCTGTATGTGTTATCCGTACATACTAAACAGTGTTTGATTTACTCATTTGAAAACCAAATGCAACTTCTTTTGACAGCTTCTCTCTTCCTGTGAAGGCTGTTATTCATTGAAACATAAGACTGTCTCCCCCATTAAAATTCTCCCTTTAGAAGGAAGAAGACAGCAGGTACGCTCAGATCTCAGCAAGAAGGCAAAAGTTATTAACTGATACTTTATCAACCAATAAAGAAAGTCGTAATTATAATTGAGCCAAGCTTATGCACTTGCTTATTGGATTCTGCTTCCAAGTGTATAAGATGTGGTGATCAAACCAGTTGAAAATTGTCTTTTTATTAAATAGGTTCATGCTTCACATCATGTAAAGCAAATTAAAAATAAAATAAAAACAAAATCCTGAAGGGCTGCAATGAAGCCAGAAATGTTGGAAGAAAAGAATAGATGAGAGGGGAACTTGCTGTTTCTTCCAAATATACTTGCTTTCCCTCATATATTCAGGATTCTTCGAGAGTATCTGGCAAGTAAAATAAAACTGAAAAATAAAACGTGCTAGTTACAGAACTGTATGCGCTGGAGGTGGAAAAGATTGATAGCAAATTTCTGTCTTTGTTAACGTGGGATATTCAAACACAGTATGTCCTAGTGTCTTTCTAGTTTATTTTCATGTTCCCAAGCATTAACAAACCTAAGTCACCTAGGATTTATTCTGTAACAAGATGTAGCTCAGACAGAAGAAATGTTCCTGCTATTAAATTTAAACTGTCTGTTTTCTACTTTGCTCCATTATGAGTAGTAATTAGTCTAAAAAAATGAAAAGAAAATATTTCTTCTCTATCCTCATCCACTACCAAAACATGAAGTGAAGTCAGTCAGATTGAAGTATTAAATTGGGGCATCTTTCTGAAAGTCTCTCTGTTTTCATGTTTCAGTTGTTAGTCAGGAAAAAGATGTGTTCTGCTCGTGGAGAAAAGTGTCTTGGTATTTCCTGTATTTAGCCTACATGTCAGAACTGTTTTCCCAGTTCCACACAGTTATGTCTGTGTCATTGTGCACTTATTTTCCTCTTTGAAGCATCAGATACTAGGTGATGCTTGAGGCAGAATATGACACTTGATGAGTCATTTTTATCTTTTAAATCTGTGTTTAATACATAGGACAGTGAGGCTTCTGCCTGGCTGTTACGGTGCTTCTCTTCACTAGGACAGAATATACAACCCATTAGAAATGACTGGAAATGAAAATGCTTTGTTACAGAGTTGGAAATGTTTTTCCATAAATAGTCTAAAATGTGCCGTGAATATGATTGCTTTATATTATTCTAGCATAGATGACACTGTGGTTTTCAGCTCCTGTAACAAACCTATGTTTGACAGTAAAAGTATTTTTTTTCTCCTAAATTCTTTATTCATTAAATAGTGGAACAAGTCAAAGATTAAATACAGTGAAATTTTAAAAGCATTATCACCACAGACTAGATGGCTTACGGATGATTCAAGTGTAATTTTGCTTTTTGCTTTAGTAAAAATGTAAGCTGTACTCTTTCTTGTAACAAATGGGGGTTTTTTAAACTTCTTTTAGTTTGCATTTGTAGTAAAGCAAGCTTTTCACATTTTAAAATGAATGTTACATTAAACCCTCTGTAAAGATTTCTTGGCTTTGGGACAACAATTCCATTCAAAATTGGAAAGTTTTTCCTATAACATAGCTAGGAAGTGTTTCACTATCTGCAGATACTCTAGGAACTGTCAGAAAAATTCCCTGGGGATGATGATTCATGGGTGCTACAAGTTGAGTGCTTAATATTACATCTTTTAGCCTGTGGGTCCCCTAAAGCAGTAGCCTGAATTCTGTAGGCCCTAAGCCCACTAAATGTCACATGTTAAATAACAGTTTATGTGTATTGGTGGAATTTTATTATATTAAGTAGGAAAAGAGACTTTTTAATGTTAATGGTGGTATAGCATGGAGTAATGGGTAACAGACACAAGTTGGAACACAGGAGGTTCCACTTAAATTTGAGAAGAAACTTCTTCTCAGTGAGGGTGACAGAGCACTGGACCAGGCTGCCCAGAGAGGTTGTGGAGTCTCCTTCTCTGCAGACATTCAAAACCCGCCTGGACGCCTTCCTGTGCAACCTCATCTGGGTGTTCCTGCTCCGGCAGGGGGATTGGACTGGATGAGCTTTTGAGGTCCCTTCCAATCCCTAACGTTCTGTGATTCTGTGATTCTGTAATGAATATCTCCAGGGATGGGGCCTCCACCACCTCTCTGGGCAACCTGTTCCAGTCATCTACCACCCTCATCCTGGAGAACTTTTTCTTAATATTCAACCGAAATCTCCCCTTTTCTAGTTTAAAACCATTACCCCTCATCCTGTCACTACATGCCCTTGTGAACAGCTCCTCCCCGGATTTCTTATAGGCACCTTTCAGGTTCTGGAAGTTTGCTATAAGGTCCCCCCTTGTAGTCTCTTAATATTTTGCACTTCTGTATTGATTGTGAATGTTTGTGAACGTCCCGTATGTTTGAACAAAGAAGTCAAAGGAAGCTTAATTTTAGTAAAATGATTTCTTCTTTTCATCTCTTAATCACAGAAAATGTAATTCTAGGACAATTTTTTTCCTCTTACTGTAGGAAGTAAGGGTAGTCACCTATCATCGCTTCTTTTCAAAGCCTCATATTTTAAATCAAGCAGGAATCTGATGTGACTGCTGCATGAAATGGAGTAAGAAACAGCTTGGGAACATCAAAAGTATTTTATACCTGGGCATCCTTGCCTCTATTAGGAAAAACTTAGTGACAGTTATAAAGAGCAGACTTTCAAGTAGTTTGAGATTATTCCTGCTATTTAAAACATTAAAGCTATTTTGGTTCTTGTATTTGTCAAGAATGTTCTGTTTGCTGCAAAGAACCAAGCGTAACCTAACGATTCGTCTTCTTTCCTTGGCTCCCCATCTTTCTGTGATGTTGAACTTGTAGGTTCAGCATTCCTGTGTTTTAATCTATAAACCGCCCACCCTCCAGCCCCAAGTTACTTAGTATGAGTGATTCTGAGCAACAAACCTGAGAGTGGTTTTTGTGCAAGAAAAAGAGATAGAGCTGTTTCCAAGCCAGGCAGGTATTTTGATCTGCTGATGTAAGAAATGTGTGTTCTTGCTGGACATTTTCAGCTGGGGTATGCCTCTAGTGTTCTCCTGAAATGGAAACAGAGGAAAGATATTTTTGTTTTGTTTTCTGTTTCCAGAGTTTTCTGTTTCCAAGCCAAAGCCACGGCAAACCACAAAGCGGAAAAGGACAGCTGACAAGTCCACAAGTACAAGTGACCCCGTTATTGAAGATGATCATGTTCAAGTAAGGTCTTTCTCCTCACCGGCTACAGGTTTATCAGCTGGGGATGCTCTTGAACAGTGGTGGAATTAAACAAGCTTATCTTCCACGTAGAGCCAGATGAGTTATAAATAATGGTGTTGCTCTCTTTGGTCATGACCAGAGACGGGAAATTTCCGTGTTAGGTGTAGTGATGTTCTGACTGGCCCGAGACGAGCAAAGTATAATCTAAAGCTAAACTTAAAGTAAACTTGATGCTCAAGGCTGCAGCGCTGCATGAAATTCTGCCTTCCCACGGTGTCTGTCCTGATGTGCAGGGAAAAAAATATTCTTTGGCACTTATTTTTGAAATGACAGCATAGGCTACTGCTGTTAAGAGGTTTGTGATATGTAATTACCTCTGGACAAAGCAACTGGGCTGTTAATTTTCTGGCTGGAAGTTCTCTTAGTATATTAATAACATGAGTTAATTCTTGGGAAATCACAAGGTCTGGCTTACTGTACTGGCACTGTTTACCCAAGGCTCACACTGTAGCCCAGCATGAGATTGCTTCAGAGGGTGACTGAACAGCTAACTTCAGCTTCTCTTCTGAGCTCTGCTGCAGAGGAACCTGCCCTGTGTTTGTTTTCCTCTCTGTCCAGTGAAGAACTTAGCCTCACTAATACAAGATGGCTTTTGTGAATGTGTCCCATAGTATTTGTCTGGTTACTAGGATGCATTACAGATTTTGTGATTAGCCTAAAAGATATTTTTGGGTGCGTGATTTTTCTTCTTAAAATATGCCATTTTGAAAGAACAGTATTGTGATTTTTAATTTTTTTATTAACTGTGGCTACAAGGAACAGCTGAAATTACTGGAACTGAAAAAACCCATTGCAGAATGCTGCTGTTCTCTCTTTGCACGTGTTTACTTTTAATAGAACTGTTTAGTCATCTTTGTATAATTGGTCAGCTTCATCCTTGGGCTGCTAAATTTTGATAGAATTGTTAGTGATAAAGCTTTGAAAAATAAAACACCCAAAAAGATTCTTTCTTACTACCCTCTCCCTGTGCTTATGCTATTGGAAAACGATTCTGTTTGTGTTTCTTGAGCTTGATGCGTGCTTCATTTTTCTAACACTGATAGTGGACATAGAGGGTTAAATAAGTTATGTATATAATTTTCAACCCTCCATGTGAGGTTTTTCGCTGAGATAGCACTGGTAAAATACAATGGTATGGTAAGTTCAAGCCATGATTCTTTGCCATACCTTCTTTCCATGTTTAAAGAAAAGTTACTGTCCAGACTGCTGTTTTTGTCATTGTGGTTGAAAAATGCACCAATTGCATTAGTAGAGGGTTTGAAGTTCCTGCCAGACGATGCTTAGGTTTTCTGATAGAAATTGTGCTTTTGATATGACTCCTCTTTTAATCCTTTGAAGTTGTTCTTCTGCGTTTTGTGATGTCGCTGATCAGAGGAAGTATTTTTTTTCCTCATTGCCACCAGTAACCTAGTCATCTCATACCTTCATTATTATATAGATATAAAATATATACACCTATAATACAAACAGAAGCTGTTATTAGATTATTATCTAGGTAATATCCTGCTGTATCTGGCGGTATCTTTTAAAATTCAGTTTCTTTTCATTTTCTTCTTTGTTTTTGCCCTGTCATAGATAGATATATTTTTTTCATTTTCACCAGGTACTGACTTTGAAATCCAAAAACCTTGTTGGAATCACCTTGACTAATTGTGGAATAACAGATTTGGTACTGAAAGACTGCCCCAAAATGATGTTCATACATGGTATGTAGTTAACATCATATGTACCTCCTCCTCCTGGCATTTTTAGAAATTTCTGGAAGAAATAAAGTCAGTCCACTGCTTATTTTCTATTCATCAGCTGCTTTGCTACAAGTCAGACTGATGCAGAACACCAAATATTACTGCTTCTCAATTTGAATGCCTCTTTCCTTATAAGTCGTAACAGATTTAATAAAGATTAATTGCTGAAAATCAGCAGATTAAATTATGTGACAATTAGGAAGATGAGATGTTTATTGAAGAGTGATAATACAATAATTGGAAGTTGATGAAATGAGTCTGAGTACCTTGTGTTTTCCTCTCATTTCTTCCTGCTTCCATAGTTTGTTTAGCTGACATGATGATACTTCCCTCCTTGACATGATAAAAATCTGTTTTAAATTATGGCACTTAAGCTGCATTAGAATCACTTGCCAGGGTGTATGACTAGTTGTTTTATTGAAGCATCGGGTCATTCGTTCTTTTCTGCAACATCTGCACTAGATAACACGTTTTCTTCTGAAACGAGGTGTCTGCTTAGCAGAGAATGAAGAAATCATTCCATTATTTCTTTCCAGAATAGAAGTATTCCAGAATACTTCTCAGGACATGCATTAATTTTTAACTTCACTTTGTTTACATGAGCAGGGTTACTAGAAAGGAAAGAGCTTTATTTTACATTGTGTTGCTTCACAATACTCTGTATTTGATCTGATTTTAAAGTGAGTGGCTTTCAATTGTGGCAGTCTGCAGACTGTTTCAGGGGGCTTTGTGAAAGGAAACAAATGGGAAAAAAGGTTATTGTTAGATTAAATTTGACACAGCCTTTTAAAAGAGCTCTTCTTACAAGTTCACAGATTAGCATTTTGATCGTAATGGGGAGGAAATGAACAGCTCATCTGTTGCTTTGGTATACAGAAATTGCCAGCTATCCAAACTACCTCAGTAATTGTTTGTTAACTTATATAACTTTTTTACCATATTTTTGAAACAGTTGGCTTTGAAAATCTCTCACAGGAGGCTCATAAGGTCTTTTCAGTGTTCTGCTTATTTTCTTTTAATAATGATGTTTGCTGATTTATAGCTACAAGGTGCCGTGTATTGAAACACTTAAAAGTAGAGAATGCACCAGTTGTCAATCGGTTTGACTATGCCCAGTGCAAGAAGTTAAACATGGATCAGGTTCTGGATCAGATTCTCAGGATGCCGCCAGAAAGAAACCGGATCATTTATCTTCGTCCAATGCAGCAGGTACACAACCAGCTCTCATTTGATCATGCACAGATACGAAGTTCTGCCTGTGTTCTTTCACCACTCTTGGCTTCATGTGTTTTTCAGTTAATGCAAGAAATGTAAATGTCACAATAACACAACTCTGAGTAACTTGTTTATTAAAACTTTATCCCATCAAAGCTTTTATTGCAGAATCTGGAACTTTTAAGACTTAACGTTACCATCTCTGATATTCATTGCTTCAGAAGATACTGTAAAAAATCATGATGCGTTGAATTAATTCCAAACTGAGTAACTAAAAGTAACTAAGAACCTAGATGCTACTAAGTCAGCTTGTAGTTATGTGTAATCAGGAGCATGACATAGGCATAGCTATCTGAAATGTTTAACCCATGTCCTATTAGATTTAGTCACAGCAGTTAGTGTTTTGAATGCTACTTTGCTGAAAGCTGCCTCATCTTTTGATGCTAAACTGTGCTGCAAGACAGTAACTGGGAGCCACCCTTTGCTTCCCCAGATTACCTGTAGAATTGTCAGTAAGCACTGACGTTTAGTGAGTTGTTGAGGTCATTTGACAAGTAAATTAGAGAGCTTAATTTAAGATCCAGAATGTTTTTTCAACTAACCAGAGAATTCTGTATTACACTGTGATGCAGCTTCTCTCAGGTGAAGTAAAGCTTTTTCTGACTTGGTTTGACCAGGTGGACAAAAGCAAAGGTTAATTTTGTATAAAAGCCAACTTTTCTTTGAAACCAGATCTCTTGTATTAGCTCTTAGAGGACAGTGGTAAGACTATTAGAAAACAAACAAACAAAACAACAACCACAAAAAAGCCCCAGAAACAAACCACCAAAAAAACCCTGAAGACTCAACCCCCTTCCCCAAGTCAGAGACAAATTCTGAGAAAGTGAGTGTACTTGAGACCGTTATGTGATTTTATGAAACTTTACTGACATACCGAAGTTGCAAAGCACATCAAAAAGAGGACATTTCCCATCAAATTCCACTGGTCGAGGAGATTCGTTGGCAAAGCTGCACTAGGAAAGTTTTGCTCTGCCTAATCACGTATTTAGTTATGTATGCTGTTGAAATTTCTTTTTGCTGGACATGTTCTCCCATAATTTGGGTGATTTGGTAGATGTCTGCTCTTGACTCTAAAATCCCATCTCTCTGTTTCTCTTGGTCACAAGTCTTTGTTTGCTGCCTTTCACAGGTTGATACGTTGACTCTCGAGCAAAAGATATTTAGTGGCCCTTACCCATACCACATTTGCATAATTCATGAATTCAGTAACCCACCTAATGTCCGCAATAAGGTGCGCATTCGGAGCTGGATGGACACAATAGCAAATATCAACCAGTGAGTACTTGCCCTTCAGTAACTTCACAGAAGAGGTATTCAGTCCCAATTCAGCAGCTACAGCTTCAGTCAAGCTGCAGACTTACTGTATTCTGTTTGCCAAACTAAAAAAAAGTGTTTGTTGACTAGCGAATGTTGAATTCTGGATGGTGCAGTATAGAATTTCAATATCAAGATGTATCTAGTACAAAAGTACATTCAGTAAACCAAACCATATGAAAATCACTGTAGAATTCTCCAGTTTTACTCCATCCAGCAGTAATGCAATTGAACATTGAAGTAGTCAGGATGGCTGAATAATATCTTAGAATCTGAAAACAAGTTTCTTTTATTAAAAAAGAGACATATTTACTCCAAGAAATAATGTTAGTTTCTGGACAAGATGATGTGCAGTCAGTATCGGCTCCTTACTGAGGAGCAAAAATTCCTAGCAGGAGATAACTGTATACAGGGGCTTTCATCCAACTATTTCAAACCAGTGTTTTTGTTGTCCTGGTTTTTCACTAAAATGACAACAAGAACAAATTTGCTTTTGAACTTTTGCTTAGTTGCAGCTATGTTGGATTGTTCCTTACTGATAGAAAGCTATGCTTAAAGGGTAGCTTAATTGGTTTCTCATCTAAATTGTACATCTAAATTTTTCTCTGTGATTACTCTTAAAAACGATGGGACTGCATACTGAGTTTGTGTGAGAGTCTTAGAGGAGTGTTTCTGTGGATTCAGGCTTATTAAAGAAGAGGTTGTGTAATAGCATTTCCCATTTGGTTTTTCTTCTTCCTGCCTTCACATTTCCTATCATTACTGGCTGTAATCTCTTCCTCCTTCTCTCTAGAGAGCTTATTAAATATGAGTTCTTCCCTGAAGCTACACGAACTGATGAAGACCTGAAGAAATACACTAAGTACCCTTGGGGACGAGATATTTACACTCTAGAAGGTAAGTGTTTATAGACAGCTGAAAGCTGATGATCAGCCTCTTGCTAAGATAAGTAACTTTGCCTTGAGTTACAAGAGACATGACTAATAAATCTTGTGAGGGAAGTGGAGGACCTTTGGCACAGAGTGGGGGAATTGAAGTGAGGAGGTGCTATTCCTGCATTAGAGTGACTATGTGCTATCAGCAAAATTAACTTGAGTGCTGATGCTGCAGGAGTGACATTTGTCCTCTTTGTATCCTCATCCTGTCTGTCTTCTAGGCATTGTGGATGGTGCCCCTTACTCCATGATTACTGACTTCCCATGGTTGAGATCACTGAGAACAGCAGAGCCAAACAGCTATGCTCGATACGACTTTGAGGATGATGAGAGAAGTGAGTAATCTTTTTTTTTTTATGTGTTCCAAGAACTTAACTTTGTTGCTTGGTCCTCAGCTGACAATGTGTTCCTTTATTTTTCAGTTTTCTAATTCTTACGCTGTTTGTGGTAGACTCTAAATAACTGTTTGTAGCAGTAGGGGGAGCTGGATGAGGAGAGGGTCCAGCAGAGGAGAGGGCCACAGTACTACAACAGTGTATCAACAAGCTGGAGACCCCTAACACTGCCAAAATCAGAGAACCAATCTGGTGCTTAGCCTAAAACTGTGATGGGTTTGTCATATCCAGAAAAATGAGTGCCTTTAAAACGCACACAAAACTAATGTTGTGATGTGTAGTCCCAGCAATTCATGTTCTGTGTTGTTTACTGGTGTTACTGCTGAAAGCTCTGCTGGACTGCTGCCTCTGGCTTTGCTTTATGAAGGGTTGTTAAGGTAGGCTCAAGAAAGTCCAGCAAAGATAAGTGAGACGCACAGAAACTTGGGAGAAAAGAGGAAAGAACTGGACTTGAAAGCTCTGTAACAGAGATTATAGAGGTTGGAGTTCAGGATAAGTACGCCTCTGTCTATTTGCAGCTTGTCTCATAAAATATGACAGTGAGCAGTTCATAGGGCTCAATTAAGAACCTGGCTTGGTAGCAGGGGAAAAATGTGTTCTTCCACTACTTATAAAAATCTTGGAATCTCCTTCATTAGAGGTATTTTTAATTGGCATAGTTTTGGATAATCTTATCTAGCTCTAGTTCAAGGAAATGAAGCTCAAGAGGATGAGGAAGAAATCTTTTTTTTGTTATGCCTTTCTCTGATTTTTTTCTTTTAAATTTTATTTTAATTTTCATAGAATCATAGACAGGGACACCTCCCACCAGACCAGGTTGCCCAAAGCCCTGTCCAACCTGGCCTTGAACACCTCCAGGGAGGGGGCATCCACAACTTCCCTGGGCAACCTGGGCCAGTGTCTCACCACCCTCACAGTGAAGAATTTCCCCTTAATATCCAGTCTGTAGCTCCCCTCTTCCAGTTTAAAGCCATTCCCCCTCGTTCTATAGCTACCTGCCCTTCAAAAAAGTCCTCCCAGCTTTCCTATAGGACTCCTTCAGGAACTGGAAGGCCTCAATAAGGTCCCACTGGAGCCTTCTCTTCTCCAGGCTGAACAGCCCCAACTCTCTCAGCTGGTCCTTGTAGGGGAGGTGCTCCAGCCTTTGATCATCTTCATGGCCTCCTCTGGACCCGCTCCAACAGCTCCATGTCCTTCTTATATTGGGGGCCCCAGAACTGGACACAGTACTCCAGGTGGGGTCTCACCAGAGCAGAGCAGAGGGGCAGAAGCACCTCCCTCGCTCTGCTGGCCACACTGCTTTTGATGCAGCGCAGGATGTGGTTGGCCTTTTGGGCTGCAAGCACACATTGCTGAGTCATGTTGAGTTTTTCACCGACCGACACCCCCAAGTCCTTCTCCTCAGGACTGCTCTCGAGCAACTTTCCACCCAGCCTGTGTTTGTGCTTGGGATTGCCCCTGCCCAGGTGCAGGGTCTTGCACTTGGCCTTGTTGAACTTCATGAGGTTCACCTGGGCCCACTTACCCAGCTTGTCCAGGTCCCTCTGCATAGCATCCCTTCCCTCTGGCACATTAAAAATGCAATTTTTATTTGAAACTGATTCGTAGACTTAATGCTTGAAGTTCAGTATGTGGTCTGAATTATAAAAAATTGCTGTGTATTAGATTTAAAATAGTAATTAGATTAAACATATTTAAGCCATAAAAAATAAAGACAAGACTGCTGCTTTATCCTTAATTGCTCATGTTTATAAAACATTGAAGTGATGACTGAAATGGATAACCTGAAAGTGTGTCAGATAAGTCTCAGGAGGAAGGTTTTGTTATGTGCAGGGGTTCCTTTCACTCACAGACATGGACTTTGTATACGTTAGAATCATCAAATTATGAAGGTTGGAAGAGACCTCTAAGATCACCAAGTCTGTCAACCTAACACCACAAATTAAATGAGTATTGGAGTTATTGAAATGTTTAAATCCGGGGAAGGCAGAATACCTTTTCTGCTTGAATAATATTCCTTAAAGGCAGTTGCTCAGTGGAAGATTTTTCTGTTTGCGTTGTCTTCCAAGTCTGTCTCATTTAATGCAAAACAGATTCGCATGTGTATTTCTTTACAGGGAAGATTCTAGTTTTCATTCTTATGTGCCTTCCACAGCTACTATTTATGCACCCCGAAGGAAAGGACAACTGTCTGCAGACATCTTCCTTAAATGCAGTTGCTCAGTGGAAGATTTTTCTGTTTGTTTTCCAAGTCTGTCTCATTTAATGCAAAACAGATTCGCATGTGTATTTCTTTACAGGGAAGATTCTAGTTTTCATTCTTATGTGCCTTCCACAGCTACTATTTATGCACCCCGAAGGAAAGGACAACTGTCTGCAGACATCTGCATGGAAACAATAGGAGAAGAGATCTCTGAACTGCGCCAGATGAAAAGAGGTGTATTCCAGCGGGTGGTGGCGATCTTCATCCATTACTGCGATGTCAACGGTGAACCAGTAGAGGATGATTACATTTGAGTGGATGTCCTCCCGAACCTCTCATCCCTTCCAAAATTCTGATTGGCACTGCCGGCCAAGAACGCAGGTGGATTCTTTCCGAATGCAAAGCATTTTCTTGAAACACACATACTTTGCAGTTGCTCTTACACGGTTTAAAAAGGAGTATGTAGTAAATGTATAATGAAAAGTAAAAATTTGTATACTAAGATTTGTACATAGAGGAAAGAAAAGAAAAACTGCCTAATACTAAGACTTTATTTCATATGTTTATACAATTTAATTTAAATTCCATTTTAATGAAGGCCAATAATTAGGAACAGGGAATAATACTTTAATTTTTCAGCCCATATGACTCATAGCAGTATTTTTTTTCTTATGAACAAAATCCCATTTGCTGTGTTCCAACAGAGTCATCAGAGTCTCTATTAATCTGTGCCTTTTTCTTGAGCATTTAAGAGTCCAGTCTGAGTAAACGTGTTGAGCACAACCTTTGTGTCTTGTGTGCGTTTTTCAAAGAAAGGGAATTATTCTACAGCTGGTGCAAAGAAGATCAAAAGCAGAAAAAAAAGTAGCAAAGCTGGTGATCTGTGTTTGTTTCTAGAGTTCATTAAAAACATTTTTGGGGAAAGAAAAACCCCCACATTGAGCACCTTGGAGACAGAAGATAGGTTCTAAAGCATTTTGTACCATTAGGTGTTATTTTAATAGTGTATTTGACTCTGTAATATGAAAACCAAGTTGCTCAGTGGTGGTTGCACACTCTATAGCATAAATCTGCATATACTAGCTGGCTGAAAGCTGAATTTTCCCTTAAGACAAGCAGGAAAAGCGACATATAATTGCTTAGTTGTAGCTGTGTCAGTACAGGATCCATCTGACTCAACCAGTGAGCTTTCATGCTGATTCATGCTCACTCATGAATGCAGATTTTCCATACAGTCAGTAAATACTGCTGCTCTTTGCCCCTGAATACTTGTTTTTATTGTATATAGAACATGCCTCTGCTGAACACAGTATCTATAGATGTTTTGTGTGTGTGTCCAGAATTTGCTGCAAGTCCAGTATACAGGTATAAAAATGCACAAGTTAGTATTGAACTGGCTGGCTCATGCACTGTTAGTAAAGTGCCCTCTGGGGGTGGGAGACCTCTTAAAGGCTGCTTCGCTGTGGTGTGAAACAGTCTGCATGGTGCACAGGTGTGATAGCACAAGTGCACCTTTACGTGTTCCGTATGATCACCTATGGCCTGATCTGTCCTTCGTGCTTTTTTAAAGTTGTACTTAGCAGCCTGACAAATGACAGTTCACTAACTTACTGTGGTAAAAGCCGCAGAGCAGGTTAACTTACACCGTTACACAGTTTCACACATTGCTGTTAATTATTTTAGTTCTTCAAACTTTGGTATAAATGTGACTAATGGAGATTTCTGTGATGTTTAGCTCTGTAGAATTGAAGAGGCAAAACTGTTCAACACAGCAAAGCCAGTGTTAGTTTTCTCTGCATCTGTCCCTCTGCAGAAAGACTTACGGTAACGTGGAGCTAGAAATCTATTCGGTAAGAGAAACAGAATGGTGCCCAGTGGAAGCAGCAGGAGATTTTTATGGTAGCATTTTCTCACACATGTGCTCTCTGCTCGAGCTGGAGGTGGAGCGCTCAATACCAGATACCAATGTGAATGCTGTTAGCCTGCTTTAATGCAGGATCAAAGTTAATCATTTAGTTGTAACAAATATATTTAACCATAGATAATATATTCAGTGATATTCAGACAAAATGTAATTGTGACCCTTTCTGGAAGTGTTTCAAGTAACCTGAGTCATTGATTCAGTCATGTTTACCATTTTAATACAGGAAAATGTTGCTGTGTTTCTAGGGTACTGCACCAGCTCTCCATCTGGTATCTCTAACTTTAGCCATTTGAAGAAGTATTTATGCAAACAATGTACTTATTTATAGTCAGTATTTCTTTGTGTAAGCAATTTAACCTTGCAGTAATTTTAAACATTACACCCATTTTACACATGGTGGTAGCGCAGTGACTAAATTAGTTGTGTCCATCTCAGGAGAGCTCTGGGTGACTGAGATTGGATATGGGATCTGGCCAGCATCTGAACTGAGGAAAGGAGCAAAGCAGATGAAAGAATTATTTCTCTCCTCAAGCTTCATTAGTAAAAAGAAAATAACATTACTAGCACAGGAACGCGTGTAGTTCGTGTCAGCAGGAGGTGCTGTACAAACAATAATGTGCTTGCCCATGGCTTGCTTCGGTGGTGGTGTGCTGGTGCTGGGCTTACGCACTCCATTCTGCTCCAAGTCCCAGGTGAGAAGCTGTCCCAGTTGTAAGGGCTGACAATGTCTTGATTTGCTTTCCGCCACAAAGAACAAAAAATTGCAGTTGTCATTTGGGTTTCTGATTTCTTCTTCTGTGGAGCCTTGAGTCACTGCATCAGGGGACGTGTGCTTACAGTAACAATTGCTGTGACATCAGCCCAAATTTGCAGATGGGGTGTGTACTAGTTGTGAGTGGTTTTTTTTCAGGTTGTTTTTGATTTTGTTAACTGAAGAGGGGTAAGTGGATCGAAGAGCTATCTGCAAGAGCAAGGGAACTGAAACAAGGTGGCATGCATGAAGTTGATTCATACACCTTTCATTCATATGCTGAGTCAGCTCTGAGATTTTTACATTGCACTAAATCTTTACTCATGAGGGTTGCCTGGGTTTGGAACCCAACCCGTGTTCGTATTCGAGCTTTCCAGTTGGAATTTTTCTGATCTTCTCCCCGTCTCATCCAGCTGCAGGGGTCAGGTTGGTTTCAGGCCCCTCCGCGCTGCGGCGGCGGCTGGGGCGGGCAGCGCCGCGTCCCTT
>NW_010190136.1:0-21852 GCF_000695765.1 Mesitornis unicolor
GATGCGGGCGCGGTGCGGGGCTCCCTTGGGCATCCCAGCCCCCGAGAACCCGCAAAGCTGAGCCCCGGTAACCGCCGGCGGATCGGGCTCGCAGGGTTGTGGGGTTTTGGGGGTGGATTTCCCCTTCCCTTCGGGAGGGGTCGTAGTTTCCTCTCTCTCTGTGCCTGGGGGGGAAGAGCGAGCGGGGCGCACCGCGGGCGCGGAGCCGGGGGCTCCCGGCGGAGACCCGATCCGTCCTGGAGCATCCCCTCCGGGCGGAGGAGGAGCGCCACGCACAAGCAACACGTCTTGGGCTTGAGCGTCACCGCCAAGACGCGATCGTTCTCTGCCGGTTGCAACCCGGGTTTGTGTTTTTGTGTGTGTTAATTAACTTGCTGTTTAAAATAAGACATTTTTCCAAGCCTTTATTCAAACTTCTGTACCCTGGAAACACTTGCTAGGCTGGACGTTTTTAGGTGCGGTACAACCTGCAGCCTTTTTTCCGCTGAAGCGCTGGGAGCCGCCTGTTAGCGAGGCTGAGGACCGCTCGGTGGCCTTCAGCTCTGGTCACTCTGAAGCTGTAACAGTGCGAGTAAAGCAATATTAGTTTTGTAAAAGAAATCATTGAAACGGTCCTCCCCTGGAGGGATCCATTTGCTGGGAAAGTAGTTCAAATTGTAAGATAATGTTTATATAACTCATGGGCTGTTGAACTTGTGAGGCTTAGCTAAAGAGTAAAGTCCTGAGATCCTCCCAAAAAAGCTCTATAACTAATAAGGGCAAAGGTGTTATTCCATTTAGCAGATCAGTGAATTTTAACTTTAAGGCTTCTGATGGGGTATTTTTATTTTTTGTTGTAATTTTTAATGTTGTCTAGGATGCAGTTGTTGCTACCAGCAATACAATACTGGTTTACGTTTCAGTAGACTGTAGGAATACTTTAAAGGACTGGTATTAATTACAGTTATTGTGTGTTGTTTTTAGAGAGCAAATATTTTGCAAGTGATCTTAAATGTGCCACTTGTTTTTGTGGCCTTTTTCTACTATCCTCATCGAGATGGTAACAATAATGCTGTTTTATTGTGTTAAAGAACCTGTTGTCTATAATCCAAATGGCAGAACTTTATCAAGATTCACCCCAAACTATATTCCTACTTCTTTTTTAACTATGTACGAAGCTCCAACATTATTTTTTTGAGGCCTGGTGATTGCTTATTTTTTTAATGCTTTTTTTCTTTCTCTTTTTTTTGGGGGTGGGGGGGATGGGGTGGAGTGTGACATATTTTGAAATGAAGAACAAAGGACAAGTTAAGTACCTGACATCTCGGAGCCACAAGTGGTGTATCTGCGTTGTGAATGTTTCCAGCTTGTTGGTTATCCTTGCAGGCTGCTGGGAACAAAGCGATTTTAAAATTGGCAGGGAGTAATGTAGGTGGATGTCATTGCAGATGAAGAAGATGGACAGCATATGGAAGACCAAGGGTAAAAGCAAATTAATATATTAGAAGATTATGGTATCTAAAAATAAGTTTGCACCAAGTCCTGCAGACTCCATGAATAGATTTAGCTGGGCGAACATGTAGTCAAAGCCAAATACATGCATGTGTGTTTCCACTTGTTAAGGCTAAAGTGAAAGCTATATTAGCCCAATTACATGGTGGTTGGCACCTGCACTGTGGTGCTTAATGTCAGAAGAAGGAAAATGATGGATCCATTCTGCAGATGTCAGGAAAAGCAGAAGTTCTGTCACAATTGCAAGGGGAACAAACCCGGTATCAGTAACAAAAGGGAAATTTCAGGTTAGTTTCCAAGGAGGGGGGATTAGGCGGACCCACAATGTAAAATGCAGCGGTGAGGACTTTTGTGAGGCACTCAGAAGTGGGGCTGAGTGACCACCACAAACATTTTCTAGCAAATATTGGTTTAAATTTTGCAACTCGTTTGCTTTGGCTTTGCTTGTGGTTTTTCTGTGTTCCCTTGGGTAAGTTCCTTTGTAACTGAGTTCTACTAAAGCAACCCTTGATGCAAAGTGAATTTTGTAGCTGAAATACTGGGAAACAAGTTTTAGAACTGTTATACGAATACTCGCACTCAAATCCTGTTGATTACAGTGAGAAGCACACCCAGAATTAACTAATGCCATGTGATACATGAGTAATCTTATTAGAGCAGCAGAAAGAGTAAATGCAGTTCACATGCAAAAATGTATTTCACTGAATAATTTAGAGAATATATTTCAGGAAATCTTCGTCTTTCTGCAGAATATGAAGTTTTTGACACAAAATTACATGTAAGTTACTTGTTATACTCAGAAGTCTGCCCGTCTGAACATGTAAAAATGGAGTTTTAGTGCATTTAAAAGTTGTTTGTAATTTATTAGGAATAAATTTATGCTGCTTCTTCAATTGTAATTTCTCATTTCTTGGATGCAAAACCCCATTTCACAAATCACTAGTCCCTTTTAGGGCTGAACTGAACATACATCTGGCCTAATTATAGGAACCAAATAGGTATTTGGGACCATCTCATATTGCCTGGGGAAGAGAATAAGCAGAGAAGGAAAGACAAGAAAGATGAGAGTCATTAAAAAGTAAAGCAAAATATTAACAATTGCAGTTATCTCAGGTGAAATTATGAGGTGGTGAAGCATTTATCTGGATCTTTTCATTAGGCTTCTTGTTTCTGAGTCTCAGCAATCATGAACCACAGAGCCATCAGTAATGGAGTTACACCGTGCTGCTAGCAGCAAATCCAGGTTGGTGCATGAATCCCAATTAATTTTCCCAATTTAAGGTTGCTTGGCAGAAGACATCATTGGAGCCAATGGAGGGCACTGAGCCTCTCAACATTTCAGAGGACCTTGAACAGCCCTAACTCGGAGAAGCTTTAAAACACAACCACGTGTCATGAATCTACCCCTGCCTGTCAGAAGCAATGGGCTGATAAAAGACAAGTCTTTGAAGGAGGCTGATGATTAAACGATGGTGTCTGTATGAAGAACAAACAATATGCTCAGATGAGCATGACCACGATGCAGTGTTTACCTGGATACTCCTCCCTGCGATCCATTCCTTCCTAGCCATAACATCAATCTTCTCTCCTGTTACCTCTCATTTCCATGTGCGTGAGCTTTCTTGGACAACCTGAAACACATTTTAAAACCCCAATACAAGTTGGCTCTGAAATTGCAAAACCCTTTCCAAATTTGGACAGATAGACAGACAATTGTCACCACTTTAAAGCTGTAGTGAAACTAAACTAGTCATCACAGTTATTAGTTTTAAAACACCCAATCTGGAAGATAAACTATTTTTTTTCTCAGACCTGGGGTTTCTAAAGTTTACCATGTAAACCTGGTAAAAGAAAAAGCCCCCAAATCTTCAATCACTAAAACAAGGAAATGCTTCCCCCCCCTTTTTTTAAGGTAGACTCAAATGCTAAAATAAACTTATTTATGGCACCCAAGCACAGCCTTTGATCAGCGTAGCCAAAAGGAGCAACCTCCTTTTATAAATCTCAGAACGTTTTGAGTGCACACTCATACCATATAACATGTGAAATGTGCCTGTTCATAAATTGATGTATTTTTAGCTTTCTTTTGTGGGATGATCACAGGCGAGATTTGTGCATGTCCTTATTGGCAAAAAATGAGCAATAAATCCTGAACAAGAAGCGTGATTGCTTTCCAAGAACTTGGCTGCAGAGCAATTGGAAAAAGGGCAGTAGAACAATGAAAAGCATATTTTGAAGGAAAGAAGGTGACTATAGCGACAGCCAAAACCCCATGGAGAATATGATTATTGCAACTTAACTTTAGCAACTTCATTAACCGGTGCTTTGAATGCAGAACTTAAGGTCTTGTCCTCTATCTCTTGGTAAAAAAACAAAGTCCTTTGTAAGGGAAATGTTGTCTCTATAAGCAGAGGAAGCTTGCATGCAGTGACTCAGTTTAGTTTTCTTTTTGGAGTTCAAGAGAAGCTCTCACCGCTGCAATAGCTTGAAAAAAAATATTCCAAGAATGGAATCAGCCTTTTAAGCAGTAGTTAAAAAAAATGAAATTCCTTTCCAAGTTTGTAACTATTTCTTTCTGGAGGAAAAAAAAAGATATAACAGAGTCCAGAATATTTCATTATAGCCTAATCAAGGAAATTCAGAAAATAGGGTTCTTCAGGCCTTTGTGAGAAGAATGTGTAAGTCTGAATAACTTCAAGATCTCCTTTTACAGAAGGGACTTATTTCTGTAGCCATACCTGGCTTAGAGCAAGGTGTAGAGTTGGCTTGAAATCCCTTTCTGTGTCTTTTTTCTTGCAGAGGAAGTTAGAGCTGCTGTAGCTGTGCCCTTGGTGGGCACCCTGTTCTTCTCAGCTTCTCACTGTGGTCCTCTCCACCAGCTTGCAATCATGGGCAGCAGGTCTGGGATGTAATAATGCTGGAGAAACCAAGAGCTCTTCCACTCAAACCTCTGTGCTGAGGAGAGGACTATGCCCTGTCACGTGTGGTGTTGCTGTGGAACGGTGATTTTATAGCCTAATTGCTCTCTGGCTTGTTGGGTTTGTAGGCACTTTACGAAATATTTCGTACCAAGCTGTGATGGTCTCTCTGGTTATTAACACAGAGAAGCTACTGGCTGGTAAAACTTCTAGAGCAAATGTTAACTATAGAGGTTTGAGCAGAGCTACTTACGTCTGCTCCATTAATCTCATGTGATTGCTTTCCCCAAGTGCAGAATTGTGAATCTAGGAAGAGACTACCTGTGTTCATCATCAATATGGTCCTTTTCTGAGAAGGTTTTAAACTAAGAGTTGCTGAAATTGTCCAATCAGAAAATAATTTCAGTACTTATACAAGACCTAGGCATCATTTTGTGACTGTATCTAGCTTTTTCTATTAATTAAGAATATTCCGAGATAACTTAAGCAAAAATGTCTGAAAGAGGTGGTTTTAGGGATGCTCTACTGAGAGTGTTACCAGGCCAGCAGCACTTGGACCACAGAATCATAGAATCACAGCATGGTTTGGGTTGGAAGGGACCTTAAAGCCCCCCCCAGTCCAACCCCCATGGGCAGGGACACCTCCACCAGTCCAGGCTGCTCCAAGCCCCGTCCAACCTGGCCTTGGGCACTGCCAGAGAGGGGGCATCCACAGCTTCTCTGGGCAACCTGGGCCTGGGCCTCACCACTCTCACAGTGATGAATTTCTTCCTAATATCCAGTCTTATATCTCACCTCTTCCAGTTTAAAACCATTACCCCTTGTTCTATCGCTACCTGCCCTTGTAAAAAGTCCCTCCCCAGCTTTCCTGTAGGACCCCTTCAGAAACTGGAAGGCCACAATTAAGGTTCCTCTGGAGCCTTCTCTTCTCCAGGCTGAACAGCCCCAACTCTGTCAGTCCTCACAGGGGAGGTGCCAACATCCATCTTTGTGATGCAGCTCCAGAATGAAAGCCTCGGCCACAGCCTTGCCCTCAGATGGGCACAGACACCTTTGTCTGCGCATTGGTGAATGGGTATGTGCTGCACAGTACAATGGGTTACTACTGAAAAATAAAAAGAATTTTAAAACCTCAAAGCAGATAAACCACCCCTGCATCATTTCAGTCTTACTTCTTGGAAGATGAGCTCCCTTTCCAGGTACTGTTTGGTAGCTGAGGTCTGCTAATGATCTCTCTTCCACCAGTTCAAAAGATGAGCATCTGTGTGCTGAGGACTTTGATGCTTTCGGTGAAGGGTCTGAAGCTGTGAGCGTGTATTCAGACTTAATAATACAGATGTGCTCTGAGCCTCATAGAGCCCAAAGCTGACTACTGGGATGTAGGCAAGGTCTTTCTGCATGTGTAGAGACAGAAGTTGTATTTTTATTGCTTGGCTGACCTTATGTGTTTAGGCGTGTAGCTGCTTCTCCTAAACTATTTCTATGCCAGTGTTGTACTGTGAATGACTTCTGGTTTGGATTGATCCAAAGAGAGCAACTGAAGCTCTAACTTAAGTGCAAGTAGTGGTGCTAAAGTCAATGGGATTATTTTCCTGGCTAAAATACCTACAAAATCACATCAGGATCCATATCAGTGCATTGAAAAAGTTTTAAAGCAAATTATTTTATTAAAACAGTTGCTGTCTTTACAAAATATTGGTCAAAACAAACCAGATAAACAGGGATTCCTCTTCCTTTACAGCTGGATAGGAAATACTACCCTTCCATCCATATTTTTTTAATCAGTGAAAATGGTAGCTGAGGATCTAACTCATGCTTATCTGAGATCTTCCCCTGGATATCTATTTCAAAAATATTCTGTATGCTGCATGAGTTTTCTGTGTAGCAGTGGATAAGAATTGATTGCTCCTTATTTTTACAGGCACATAATCTAAATGATAACAAGATTATATAATCCTAATATTTCTTTAAGACCACAGGATGTGAAATTAAATTAAAAGGGCAGGAAAATAAAGAACCCTGCAGTATGATTACACTCAGCTGGATTAACTTTGTAATTATTTTGCTTGGAGGATTTAAAAATGCATACTGCTTTGTGAGAAAGATTAGGCAGGGAAACCAAAATTAAAGTAAACATTCTAAAGAAAATACTGCAAAGATGGTGGGTATTTTATTTCATTAAAAAAATAATCCATAGAGTTGCCTGTTAAAATTAAAGGATGGAACAAAACACAGGTGAGGGGGAAGATGGGTGAGGCAGTCAAGTCTGTGGAAATGGCTCAGCTGCTTCTAGTTCATGTAATGTTGCTTCAGATATCACTGAAGAAGCTGCCACAAGCATTTGTTCTGGGAAGAAGGGCAGGCTAAAAGGAGTAGAAATACACACAAGTACTTGAGACTCAATTTGGACCTGGGAGTGAATAATGCAAATTATATTAATGAAGGAAAGGCGGCTGTCTGTGCTATAGGAAGCAAATAAATATTCTCACTTAACTTCTCAGTGGCACAGCGAAGGCTGAACAATTTGTATATCCATCATTTCCAGCACGTAGAAGTGTTTTCACCATGCATGAGTAGTCCCATGGGCTTCATGAGGGGATTGCCTGTAGTTGGAAATGCAGTTTGTGTGTGCACAGGTTTCAGTTGGTTCTCGCTGCTGCACTGCTGTTCCAGGCAGCAAAACTGCACTGATGTAACTGAAGAGAAGCAAAATACTGACAGTCAACAGGAAAGGACAGCTATGCCACTTTGTCCCTTGTCCTCCATGCACTTCTTATGGTTTGGAACAGTTCTGGTGTGAAAATTAATTTATGGGTCTTATTTTTTTTTTTCATAGTCCAAGAAATCTTGATTTTTCTGGTTAAATTTTCTTTCATCTCCTTCCTTACCTAATCCCTTTTGTAGTTTTCACTCTCCAGGTATTTTCTGTTCCTCGTCAGTTATCTTGTTGAGTTGAACAGCTTTTGTTCTTTCCTCCCTCCAGCTTGGATGGTCCACCTCAAACCTCATGCAGGCACTCCCAGCGATGGGTTCTAGGAGGTGTGCATAGGGCTGGAGTTGGTCCTGAATCTGCCTCTCATCCTGGCCCACCTCAAAATCAGCTGAAAAAGCTGGTCAAAGGGGGAGGGACCCTAAGGCAGAGACAGTGCCAGAGAGGGAGTACATCGGGATATTTGAGTAGTTCCCATTGGTGAAGTTGCTGATGGAGTTCCTTGTTGCCCTGAGGATGCCCAAGAGGCAGTTAATAAGCAGTAGCAGGTATTTTTGCATTGGTTGAGTATTCTCTTGAGTGATTTCACTATGAGCTTGGCTTTTCCTGGTAGGCTGAAGCTATATCACAAGTTCTAGAAGTTACCTTATTTTTGGTACAGTACCTCTTCTGCTTAACTGCTTGAAGAGCCAATCTCTGACTTGTGAGGGCATGCAGCACAGTGACTTCTGAGATGCTGTCCTGATGCTCCTGGACCATTCCCCTTTTCCTAGCATCATTCTCCTAGTGAATAAATTATTTTTTTCTCTCTCTGTTGCAGTAATCTAATTTTTTGTAGACAGAAATTCCCATATTTTATTCCTCCCGGTTGTCTAATCTTTCTAGTTTATTTTCCCTGTCCTCTGTTCCTGACACCACCTTTGAATTTGAGAAGTCTTTGATGTACTGTTTCAAACATGCTTAATTAGATTGGATTAAATGTCAGTTTACTGGACACATCTGAGGCTTTCTGCATTTTCTCTTTTGTATTATCCTCTCTTGTTCTTTGCTCAATGTTTAGTCTGTGTGACAAGGCTCCTATCTAAAATGTCTGAAACTTCTTTTTTTTTTCCCTCATGCATGTGTTATGGGAAACCTTTGTGATTCTGTATGAAGTCTTTATTTACAGTGAAAGCTTTAAATTCTGCCTGACTAAGTGTGCTCCCTCATTTCCTTCCATCCATCGATCCATCCAGTGTGTCCCAGGGAAGGGACGACCTGCCAGGAGAACGGAGTAACTGTGACATTACAGTTTTGTTCACTTGACGGCATCTGCAGAAAGCGCTGATGGAGAATCTCATCTTGAGAGAAAAATAAAAAATAAAAAAAGTAATGCAGCTGGAAGAGGAGGAGATTCAGAAACAAAGGGGAGATGTCAGTGATGCCAAGTGAAAACAACATCAATGAATCCTCAGTGACGTTTCCGTCAAAATATCCCCATAGGCAGTGCAGTGCAGCTGACGTCTTTAACAAACAGATGAGTTGGGAAGAATGGATGCTAGGCTAAATCATCATTTAACTAAGGTTGACAAAATATGTGTGAAAGATACATACATATATATATCTGCATCTTACTGGTGCTGTTCAGTGCTTGTCATTCTATTTTCTCTTGGCTTTATGCTGATTTCATCTTCCCATTGCTTTCTTTCCAGCTCCCTCGTGGGTTTGGTCTTGTTTCTTCCTGGGGATGAAAGTTGTATTGGGAATTCTATTCAGCCAGTGTGCCTTTTTCCATCTTCTTTACTTTTGCTTGTTAGAGACTTTTTTATTTTTCCAGTACTCTGGGTCTCCATGAAGTTGGTTGCCTCTGGTCCATCAGGAGAGATTCTAGTGATAAACGTGGTAGAGATACCTAGGGTTGCCTTCTGTAGGGTGGTCTTGCTGTTTGCATGACAAACCTTTTTCCGTAATAAATCCAGAGAAATTAAGAGAATCTGAACACTCAGCCTTAATCTTCTTATTGTTAAGGGAAGAACAGTTGTGCAGTGCAACATTTGGAAGCAGTGAAAATTACAAGTGCAGGAGTTTGGACTAATCTATGAATAAACACTTTCTGTCTCCCTCTGTAGCAGTTCCACATCTACATTTCATCTCTTGAATCATGATTTTGTGTTTTCTGAGGATGCCAAGTTATAAATCTTACATTAACTGAGAATTTCTCCTGAAGCACACATCTGGGAAAGTTTGTGCTTTGTTTATTTCACCAGCAGCCGAGTTTTAGGAAGAAGTCTCCAGATGACTTATGTATGATGAAGGCTTCTCCCAGGGTTACAGTACACCTCCCGTGGAAGCCCTGTGCATTTGTTGTCCATCTCCTTTCACTGTTCGCTCAACAGGAGACATAGGAATGGTTCAGGAATTAAAAAACCCCAAATTTTAGCTCTCTGTTTTGAAAGGATGGTGATACAAGAACGGAAAAACATTTGGAGTAAAGCTCCTTCTTGCCACATGGCATTGACTGACACAGAATCACAGCAGGTGTCTATGGAAAGGCATGGACAGAAGGATCCTTTCCCAAACCCACCTTTTCAGCCCATGCTAGGGACATCCCAAGCAGCAAGTGGTTTTGCCCTGTGGTATTTAATAGCAGGATCTATCCTTTATGAATTTATTTAATCCCGTTTTTGGCTACATTTATAATTTTGGCCTGAGCGACTTCCTGTGGCAATGGGTTCCATCATGTAAGAAAACCATGCAAACTTCCCCACATGTGTACTTCACGAGGGACTCTCAGTTGATGTGTGATTTATGGTTTGGCAGCCCCAGAAAGCAGTCCTCGTGAAGATGTAGATGTGTCTTGGAGGGGAAAGAAAGGGAATTGTCCGCAAATCAATCAAATACTTCTGTTCGGTCTTTTGTTGTTGTTTAACATGTTGATTTCATTGCTTCTGCCCTAAATTCTATTAGGTCATTCATGATTTTCTAACTCTTTATCACATCCCCCTAGTAGTCTTTCTCCAGCTGGAAAGGTCAGAGTCTATCATCTCTGTCCCTTTCCATCTTCTAATTCTGAATCCTTTTTGAAATGGGCAACCGAAACGACACGACAAGTGTGCGCACCATGGGCAGAGACACGGTGATGCTGACTGCTTTCTTCTCTGTTATTACCACAATCGTAACTTGATGTTTGTTTCTTTTTTTTTTTAGTTTTCCCCACTGTCATAAAAGTATTCATTCATTTCAACCTCAGAGATTTGTCTCCTGAGCTGCAATGTTTAATACAGAGCCCATCATTTGGTGTGCATAGCAAGAGTTGTTCTCCTTCACATGCAATACTGTGCTCTCTGACACAGAACTTAATATTTATTTTGTGTGTGTCTCCAAGTGATTCAATGCTGTAACACACTCCTGCAACTCTTTGCAGGCTGTCTTTGTTGCAGCTATCCTGAAGGAATTCATCTTGGCAGCAAATGTCATCTTGCTATTTATCTCTTTCTGAGACGACTTATGAATACACTGAATAGTCCAAGTCCTATCACAGATCTCTGACACCGTGCTCCACTGTCAAATTATTATCCCCGATTTCCTATCTTGCCAACTGCTGCTGACTCACAACAGAATCTCTTCTCCAGAAACAGTTTAGTGCCTTAGGAATTACCGGTGAAGGTCACTGCCAAAAGAAAATAATTCAGAAGCGTCAAAAGCCACCTGCCCCTGCAGCTTTGACTACGGCCAACTTGTTCCAGAGGTGGAGAAGAAGAGCGAAAAGCTGTGAATGAGAAATGTTGGAGTTTGCCAGCTGATGGCAGTATTCGAAGGAGCCATCCCTGTGACATCTGGTGATTGGCAAAAAAATCAGGGTTGCGGCAAGGGCTGAAAAGTGAGGTCCCTGGTGAACGCTGTTAAAATGGGCGCTGCTCAAGTGTACCCATCAAATCTCTGACCTTCTGAAGCTGTTGTAAGGTCAGTGATAACTTCTAATGCCATGGAGTAGTGTGACACATGCCAGTAGGCTACTGGCCACCATGTGCCTAAAAAAATAAACCCAACCCAAATCTCACATCCTGCCCCCAAACCCTGCCAATCCTAGGGGAGAGAGGGAAAGAAAGGTTGTTTCAGGTAGTTATTCTTCGGGACTTGTGCACTAAATACCCGCCTTTGCCCATGCATACGTGCACGGGATCAACCGCTTTCAGCAGGCAGCCTAATCTGAAATCTCTAGCAGGTCTCGGGACATTTGTTATTCTGGCTCATGCAGACTTCCAGCTGCAAAATGTTTATTTGGCTGTGAAAAGTCTATGAAGTAACAAACTGTGATGGATTCAGCATATTGTTTTCTCTTCCTTTTTTGGGATGCCGTTTGCCTCCAGCTCTCATGGGGAACACATCTCTTTTTTTGTGTACCATAAATATGAGAGGCCTTGAGTGACTGCCAATGTGTGTAGGCCAGGTATGAGCCATGCTCTGCTCGCAACCCTTTCGTGGCAGTCTGCACTGCAAACAGATTGCCTACAAATAATGCCATAATATGACTGCCTGGTGCTTTAATGTTTAATCTTGCTACAATTTCAGGTTGCTAATATTTTATTCTTGTTCATTAACAGCTTACAAGTTGAATAATACCACTATATCATGAGATTATTCATGGAGTCAAGTGAAGGAAGTAAACTCTGGCTCTGTGATTGTGGCTGGGAAAGCAGATACAGAAAGACATTATTTCTTGAGTGACCTCTCCAAGACCTCCTTGTGGTGGTTGGTATAAACAAACCGGTAATTGGAAAGTTTATAATAAATAGCAGGCAGCTTTTTCAAACTTAGGGATGTGCTATGTAAATGACCCTTCCAAAACGCAGCTCAAGTCTATATGTTACAAATCCTTTGCAAGGGGATTGTTTGAATATATTTTTAAGCAAACATTTACCAGCTGAAGGCATAAAGCTTGTTTAGAAGCCCAGAAACATTTTACAAGGTGAGGACAGAGCATGCTTTTGTTTTGAGTCTCTGGCCTAAATTTTCAAAACTACGTAGTGATTTCTTTTTATATTTTGGTTTTTAGATACAATGAGTTGAGACGGAATTAAACTTAGGAATGAGGTCCTGGATGTTAAAATGTACGTTCTGTGCAGGGAACAGCCAAATATGAGAGGTCTGGCATGTTTCTAGGGCCACATACTGGGAGAGTGGGCAGTGAAACTTTGATTTTTGCCCTTGGTTAATCTCTGTGCTCGAGGTTATCGCTCAGATGTTAGGATATGGCATCACATTTTGGAAGAGGAGCCTTAGAAGTCTGCGATGCTGCCTATGTGAGTCTGCTAGTGCAGGCACAAGCTGAAGATGCCATACTATAAACATCAGAGCAGGTAAATAAATTTTAGGCATGAACAGTCCTGTAGGGTGACCAATTTGTTGACAAAGGCAATTTAAGCAATTGCTGATTAGTGAAAGTAAATGCTTCACATCCCAGGCTGTTTCTTGCCTGTGTAATAATAATTTTTAAAAAGTTACATTTTTATATGTACTTTGAGGGCCTGGTACCTAATTCCAGCAAATAATTGTGGGAAGAGCATTTTCTAAGGAGGTTTTGGTTGTTTCATTATAAATGTGATGAGATCTGCAGACACGTCACTAATGTAGATCTGCACTATTACCATTGGGTCTTTTAATCTGGGTTGACTGCAAATAGCGAAGAATGAGTGTTTTTAAAAACACAGCAAGTGGTGTGTTAACTTTTATAATATCTCCTTGCAGATGAAGTTTCATTTGGTCTTAGCAGATGAGGTTCAGCTGGAAGATAAAACTAATTTTTAGGATTGCATAATTTTGCATAGGGGAGAGATATTTGTAAGTCTTACTGTTTCCCTCTGGGGAGGGGGAAAAGGGAGAGGAACAGCTTGACAGGAATCAGTTGTTTTGATTTAAGAGAATGTGAGGAAATGGCATCTTCCAATAAATACAGATTTTATTGAAGTTGAGTACTGTGACAAATAGTTCAGACTTAGAACTTCAGATTTGGTATGTAAGCAGAGCAGCTCCGCTGAGATTTGTGTGCATTGCTAAGATTAATGAAATATAATTTGTAAAGAAGTGCAATGATTCACGGAGTAAAAATAGGCAGCATCTTAAAGAGCTTGTAAACACAGCTATTAATTTTAGGAGCGGAATCTCATACTCTTTGTCTTAGTCGGAGGATAATGCCATAGCACTCCATGACACTGTTCAGTGGGTACAAATCCATCTCTTAAACAGATTTTACATGGTTTTAAAAAGTGCCCACAGTTGCATTTTTGTTTGCGTGTTTTGTCCACCCTTTGACATACCTTTATGATACTTTTAGTGAATAAAACATTCATCTCTCCCATTTTAAGCCGTTCTCTACACCACAAACCCTGCTTGATACATTTGCTGCAGTCAGTAATAATTACAACAGGAGCCACAGCTGATGTGCCCCTCCTTTTCTACCTACTTACCTCAGGGTTTTGCAGTCTAGGAAGTGCTCCTTGGTGTGAGTCGCTAACAAGATCTTGTGATTATTTTTCTTTGCTTTATTTTTTTCCCAGTGTTGATTGTACTTAAAGCTTGGTCTGATGCTGTCCTTCACTCTTGGTTTGAAGGAAGGGGAATGACTTTCCTCTTCTCTTTCATAACCTCAGATCTTGTAATTTTTATTCATTCTTTCATTCACTTTCTTTGGCTCAATGCAGCTTTGTGGTGATCTTCCCAACAGCTCCTGTCTTATTCCACTGACTTGATGTTCTGCATATATTTGTTTTTCTTTCAAAAGAAGGAAGCCTTGAAATTTGGGCAGGAGCCAAAGGCTCAATGCAAGCTCAATGATATTAAATTTTACTTAATGGAACATGACGAAATCACCATCACTTATTTTGCATTGGACCTACCGGTCAAAGGTGTCTTTCTTTTTAAGCTGAAAGCACAAGAAAACATATTTGGGTACCAGGTTCTTTCCCTTTTGGCAAATAAATCAATTGATGCTTATGCAGGAATATTGGTAATCACTTTGTATCAGTGGGGTGAGCACAGAGATCACAAATTTGGTTTGCTGAGGTCTGTCTACACCAGGGACCTTTGCAGGCTGCAGCGAGCAGTGATGGGGCAGACTGGGTATAGAGACTCACCTGAAAAGTTCACCGAAAGCTGGAAATTGTGGAAAACATGAAGATAGTTACAAGTTTTTCCATGCTGACGATGTGCACTGCACAGATGTGAGCCTTGGCCACTCTCAGCCTCTGGGCTCTCCTGAAGCCCTCTCTTATTTGCCTTGTGTACCTGATACTCTTTAAAACACTAAATGTACCTTTTTTATTCCTTTGGGAAGTAGGCAGATACAACCAGAGCTGTAGAACTGTGTGGAGTCCGTAGGTTTTTTGACTTTTCTCCTCAACTTTTCTATTTAATGTTTTTACCATTCTTGCAGGGTCTCAAACCTCTGTTTTTAGTCTAAGGACAAGAATCCATTAAGTGATCTCTGTACGGTAACCTCCCTATAGAAAGAGTCAGTCTAGTTGACCAGATGGATATCTGGATATTTGAAATATAATCAAATGCCTAGACTTCCATGGCAAAATCTGTAACAACTCACATAGACCTGATGGTAACTCGTGCTCTGACTCTGCCTTGTTTTTAAAAATGAAGCAGTGTTGTTCAACAAGCAGCTCTCTTTCTGGCTAGGGGTATTCCACACACCAACCATTACAACGTGGTGAGAAGTGATGGGAATTTCCATCAGGATGTGACCTGTGATCGTGAGCATGCGATCATTTATAAATGTTCCTGTTTGTAGCTATCTACATCTGCCTGTGGTGTTATTCTGTATGTTTTTCATTAAGACATAATAATATTGGCTATTTTCTAGTATTGCAGGAGCTTATTCCTTTGTCTAGCTGTGCTCTGCTTAGAAATTGTTTGGAAATGGTCCTTTCTCTTGTAACTCTTCAATCAGAATTGAAACGTGAATCCCATTGCTGTGCAGGGGCTATAAGGTGTTCCCGAGTGCTGTGAATATGCCTTGAGTTGTTTGAATGTTTGCTTCCCTCTGTAATTTGGAGTAAAGCTACCTGAGAGAATGCTGTAACTGTTGTTGTGCAGTGCTGTGTGTGCTCTGATGTGGGCTCTGCACCCTTTGGTGCCAGCCTGGGAAGGGGCAAGGTGAGAGGAGGGCTCAGGAGTACAGGCCCTTCCTGCAGCCCCCTGGAGAAGAAGCTTCCAGGCTGGGAGGCATAGCAGAGACCTGCAGCTGTTTAAGAGGTGGATGGGGTCTGTAAGAAGGAGAGCAATTTTCTAACCACGAGTAAATCCTGCACCTGGAAAGAGGAAAGGACTCAGGAGACTGAAAATGGGGTGGGAGCAGGCCATCAAGCTCTGTTTTGAGTTGTGTATCCCAGCACTGGCATGTAAGAGTGTATCTTTTTTCCATCTTGTAAGTCATGATAGATGAGGCCAAAGAACAGGTAAAGGGTCTCTACCACCAGTTACCTTTGCGCATCTGAGTCAACTGTTTCATCTCTCATGGTCAAAATCTCTTCTGCAACAGATGGATGTTCTGTAAAGCAGCTGAATTCAAGGATCTAATAGAGCGAGTGTTAATGCAGGTGTTGCTGTTGCATGGAAAACATAGAATAGGCAGTTAATTTTCCTTTTGCTGTAGAGCCGCATGTGTTTTTTATTTTCTGTGTATAAATCAGCATATTTTATTTACTTTGCAGTAATTTATAATACACAGATTGGTGTATTCTGCAGTACCTTACCCTAATTATTCAGGAATCATCCCCTATTTAATTGTTATGACTAATCTCTCAGCCTGGTTCTCCCATCAGCTGTGCCCTGTAAGGAAGTGAAAAATGCATGTCATCATTAATTATCTTATGAAGCAATCACGATTAATGCCACATTAATGGCCAAGCAGAGCAAGGAACATTCCTGTAGCTGACACCCAAGCAAAATCCTCTTCGAAGTCACTGTAGGCTTGGACTGATTGAGAACCTCAGGGCTATGTCCAGATCTTTCTTTCATCTCAAAATTAGGTAATCTGGGTGAATTCTTTCTGCTGCTTTATGATATATTTTTGAGATGACTGCTTTATTTGTAGTAGTGTATCATGTTCTTTCTGAGGCACTGAAAGCAGGCACAACTCACATTTTCTTAAGTATCCTCGTTTGGTCACCAAAATGTGTACTTCTTCTTTATAGCAATGGCTTAATTAAATTCTTGAAAGTTTTCTGAAAGCTCTTGAAAATCCTGTTTTGCCTTCTAAGTTTTGTGCTGCTCTGTGCTTACATGTGAAAGAGAATGTGTGCATACTAAAGCTGACAGTATCTACTTGCAAAGTTTATATCCTTACAGTAAACTCATACATTTTGGATTCATCAGTAGTTAAAAGCATACAGATATGAAAATCCTTAGGTAGACACTTAACCTTCCCTTGCAAAGTCAGCTGCTAGCAGCTATGCCGACAGCTCAGTAATTTCACAGAAACAGCCATTAGTGTTTCCTGTCCTCCTTATGAACTTTACAAATATTCATTGTTTACTCCTGATTATATTAGCGCTGCAGATGCAGAATCCTTTAGTGCTACACGGTGTTGGCAAACGCAGCGAGAGATGATGGGGTCTCTGAGCAACATGAAGTTTAACTTTCTATGGACTAAACTTTCTACTTTTACTTAACTTTCTACTCTTCTAAAGTTTAACTGATCTACAGACCCAGAATGGCAGAGCACTGGGGTAAGGAGAAGCACCTCACATGTGCTTGCATGGGGAGGTCTGAGCAAAGAATGTCAGCAAATACAGGTCCCTTGAGATCTGCTAAGCGTCACTCGCTGACCTCAGCTCCCTGTTGTAGGAGTATTTGCAGCCCATGAGGGTAATTTGTGTTACTTCACCTCACCTCTTGGCTGTAACCTGCAGAGAAGGTTGTCCTCTCATGCAGCAAACTTCTTGTTTGAATTCTTGCAAATATTTCTGAAAGTGTTTTACCATAGTTGCCATGACGTGATGTTGTAGGAAAAAAGTGTATGAGAGCTGCTGGCTTCCTACAGACAGTTTACCCAAGCTGATTAAGATCTGAGATATTCCAAAATAGAAATGTGATAAAATACGGTGGAAAACAAGGGCTCCTGCTACTGTAGCTGCCTATTGAACTCACAACTAAATTGAGAAGGAACGTGCTTGCTGCCCCATATGAAAGCAGTGGCAGCGTTACTGAAGAAGCAACTGTTACGTGGGAACCCACAGCTTCTCTGGACCTTCCCCCCCACCCCTTATTCATACCTGAAAATTTGTCCCAAGTATGTAATTAATCTGTGATATTATGCGCGAAACAATAAAGCTCCTTCCACCCATCAAACTAAGATGAAATATTTTGGCTCTGTAGGTAACATAGAGGTAAAATGTTACCTCAACTTTTTAGAGAGTAGCAGAAATGAGTACTGTGCTCAGACACTGTTGCAAGTGGGAAGGCCAGCTGAAATATCACCACTTCAGCCAAAAAAAAAAATAAAGTCAGTGCACACCTTGTTTAAAACAAATGGTTTCAAAGCTAAGCTTAATAATTTGCTGATGTGCGTGCATTCCAGCAACCCAGGTCACACACTGAAATAGTAATGCAGGCTTTCGCTATCAGCCGGCTTAAAATTTCTACCTCTTAAGTTGGGTTCATGCTGCATAAATTGGCTTTACAGATGCATTAAAAAAATTGCAATCAAAGTGCTTGGTGTCAAAATTAATAACTTAAAGATTAATAAGACAGAGGTTGATCACACTTAAGATATGGCTTTTCAGTTGTGCCAATATTTCTCCTACTCACAGCACGTGACTGATGGCTTGCACTGAATTTGGTGGTGACCCCTCACATCAGATGCAGGAGGCAGAGAAGGAAGTGAAGATCAGGTTGGCTTCATTAAAAGCCTTTTCTGTCACAAGGGGTTTTGGGGGCCACTGTTTTTTAGGGTCCACAGAGCAATAACCACTCTGCTGGTCAGGCACCTATGGGACATTTAGAACCTTAGTGATGGGCAATACACTCCCAGCATGGTACAGCCCCAACTAAACATGCTAAATGTGGCAAGGCTTTCTCCTGAGCTACAGTGCTTGGCTTTGCCTTCTCTTGCAGTGGGATGTATGGGACAAAGCAGCTGCACTGAGCTTTCCCTCTCTTTTCTCTCCCCATGTTATGTCCCAGACTGTGAGCCTGGACAGTGCCAGCATCGGCTGCAGCAGCCTGTGAGCCTGAACAGTGCCAGCATCCGCTGCAGAAAGCGGTTTAATACTTCATATTTAGTGGATTTGTGCCTATGCTCAGAGCAGTGAGTGGGTTTTCCCTCTTTTTAAGTACAGCTACGACTTAGTTCATTACCACATTGGCTTCTGTGAGACTGTATCAAACACTGGCATTGAATGAAAAAGAAAAAAGTGGTGATGGTAAGTTTTCATTGCAACTTGCTCTTTCAAATGTATTGAACGTTTTCAGACAGCTCAGTAATGTTACACCTAGCTAAGCCTTAAATCCACACAGGTGTCTCCCTGTGATCTGTATAGATCATGAATGTATGGCTCCCAGCAATAATTACTGCTAGGGAAATATGGAACTAGTAAATATCTCCAGTTAGCAGCAAATTGAAGGGCATATTTTAAATAGTAAGAATATTGTTTGAACCCCCGTAAGTGTAGCAGCATGTATCTGTGGACTTGGTTAATAAAGAATTATGGTGTAAAATTAAACATACGGAAAATATTTCCTTCTCTGTTTTCTGATTTATAACTTAACTTAAAAATTTAGGGACAATGTTCTTTACTGCAGAGGAAAATAACTTGTGTATGGGCGGGCTATTAAAGATATTTGATTTTCATCTATGAATGTGAATTTGTTCCCCAAACGCTTGTGCGTGGGGAAACTTATACAGATGAATGGTTCATCCGGCTTCAAAGTAGAAGATATGCGACTTCAGCATCAGCTTCTGAAAGGTGACTTGCAGGCAAAATTTGTGAGCGTTTCAAGAATTCCTCTTACATGGTTTTTCCATGAGGCAATCATCAGCCTGCGTTAAGGACTAGTCTGGGACCCGTTTCCAAAGTATATGAACACCAGGAGGTTTGCCAGTTGGCAGCCTGGGACCCAAAATATCTGTTCCTTAGCACAAGTACACCTTGCTACAGTCTGAGTTAGAAGTTAGTGTTTGCAAAGCGTTTATGAAGACTTTCTTTTGTTTCATCTTGTAAAACTTCGTTATTCAGCTGCTGCCCAGAGTGTTGTTAAGCTTGAGGGTATTAAGTGCTGCAGTGGTTTTGTTTTAAAAGCAGAGTTTTAATGCGTTTTAGGTGTTTTGAACTCCAAAAGCATTCTCGGAACACAAAACATTTATCATTTCCAAACCTGAGGCTGAAAAAAACTTAAACAAAAAACCAAGAATTAACACAGATCAGGCTATGGATTTCTATAAAATCTTTGAAGTTGAGGGGATGTAACAGGCTTTCATATTTAGGACAAAATGTTTTGATGCTGCTGATGCTGAAGAGGGAATTCTTTCTTACATACTCTAGCATCTGTTTAACTGGCACTCTGGCATCCTTACCGTACATCACTCCACGGCAAGTCAGGGTATTATTTTATTTGGTTTAGTATACGTATTTGTGCAGGCCATTGCACCTCCTGTTTATGAATGATGCCATAGACTGGGTTTCTCAGCCTAAGTGTGGCTAAGACAAATACCAGTGGAGTCTGATGGAAAATGTACAGCCTTAATAGATGTGCTGTTATGCCCTGTTGAATTTTGTTGTTGTATTTATTTTGCTCAGAAAGAGAAAACAAGTAATTAGCCAAGAAAGCTCACAGCTGCATAGCACACTCCCCTCTCTCCTATATACACACAGTCTATTGGTATACACAAAACTGGCGCTAGTGAAACATAAATAGATCCTTTTCCTGTCTGGAAGAGACTTTTAGCATTGAATGGGTATGAAAGCAATGGAAATCCCAGTTGTTTGGATTCTCAGTTTGGATTTTGGGCTCTAAAGCCCTTTGTGGTCCCATACATCGTGCGCTGCCTCCATGGGTTTACTTGGAGGCTTTTTGTTTTTGTTTTTAGACCTGTTAGGAGGTGGGATCCTGCCTGTGGATTTCCATAGCCACGTTATTTGCTGCAAAAATGTAAGCTTGCATCGAAATTCCTGTTCCTAGGTGGCTAGAGCTGTTAAAACCCCAACCCAGGCCTTCTCAAACCTCAGAGACATCTGGTCCAGTATTTGCCTGATGTCAGGGGAATGCTGAAATCACCAACTTCTTTTGCAGTTATCTTCCCCCATTTTAAGTTCTCGCTCAGTTCCTAAACCCAGTGTTGCATGAGAGGCTTGGCTGGCTCTGAGCTATGCTTTTCGGCCCCATGCTATCACCCATGCACCCCTCCACACCACCCACGCCTCTGTTGAGCTATAATAGGCCCCCACTAGCACCCTGGCTGTACCCCAGGTCTTGGCCATTGGCAGTCACATTTATTCCAGTCTCTCCTGCTTCTCTGTGAAAAATGCCATCACCTCCTCTGTCCTTTCCTCACCTACTACTGCTCGCAAGTTTGTTATTTGAAGTAGCTAATGAGCAATGCAATCAAGTGCTGGCATTTCTCTCTGTGCCTTCACAGCATTTCTGGTCAGAGATGCCTCACGTTCCACGCATAGCAGGATCTTCACCATGGTGCCCTGTGCTCTTCAAGACCGTGAATAAAATTCAAATAGACTTTCTGTATTTTATTTTAAAAGGGGGAAAGGCTGTTTGGCTTGAGATAAGACAGAGTGGATTGGCTTACACAGACTGCATGAAATGTGACAGAAACCTACCCTTCAATACCCTCCTGGTAGGAATAAGCTCATGAATTCCCCATTACTGTTCTTGTAAAGCAACTCGGTAGAAAATCGTTTTCTCGTTTAGTGAAACACGTTTCCTTTCTAATTCTTCTGTGCTTTTTTAACAGTTACCTTTCTGTTCAGGCAGTCCCTTGGCATCAATAGGAAACCTCTCATTTGAACACCTTGGAGAAGTTCATGCAAGTGGTTAGGGAAGTGTTAGCCCAAGCACAGCCACATCTTTCCCATTATCTAGCAGAAACCTCTCCTTCAGACTTTCTGTACGCTGCGTGGAATTTCCTCTTCTGTCTGGCTGGATTTTTGGAGAGCCTGAAACACTGGCAGTGGCTTTGCAAATTTTTTTCTGAGAAACTTGGTAGAAGTTGAGCTGAAATGGTGAATTATAATGAAAATAAAGAACAGAACATCACGTCATTCCCTGGGAGACTTGGTTTCTGCTGTCACTTTGCCAGCACTGTGGCTCTGTGTGCATACCTGGACGACTCGCTCCACAGAGCTCCTCTCAGCGAGTCCCCAAAGGTTTGGGCTCTTGAGGCTTAAACAAAACACCCTTGTCTCAGAAGATCTTCCTTTTCCAGGATGTGGACCGGTAGACTGCAGCAGGGATGCAGAGGGTAGCTTATAGACAATGCTAAATTTTCAAGAGGCCTCTTCTTCCTATAGGCAGGGACATCATACATAGGAATCATTAAACTGGCCCCTAAACTGGTTGCATTTAGTTGTCTGAAAGATGCCGGTGACTTAAGTTAGATAAACTTTGAAATGCCTAATTGTTCTGTTTTTCAAATGCACCCTCACAGTAATGTTCAGTGCTTTAATAACAGTTTCCTTAGAAAGTTCAAAATGTTTTATATGTCACAATGCCAGAAAAAATAACTTGTAGGGA
>NW_010190137.1:0-2984 GCF_000695765.1 Mesitornis unicolor
AGATTAGACAAATAACACAGAATTCAAATAACAGATAATATAATAAATAATAAAGAAATTAAAATAATAATAAAGTCATAAATAAAACACATTTCTTCTTAAGATTTTAAACATTGAATAAAAACAAAAATATCCACTAACATAAAAGAATAAATAATAATCAATTTAATGCTGTCTTTCATGATTTTCGCCTTTTTTGCCTTATTAGGCAGTCTCTGCTTTCTGGCATATTAGGTAGCTATTTGTGCTTTTTTCATCGTATCTTGGCATTTTAAGGGAAAGTTTTAAAATGAGCCTAAATAAAGTGCCAAATAAGGTGAAAAAGTCAGAAAACAGCAGAAATGCCAGGAAACTCTTAAAATGCCATAATATGATACAAGAAGCACCATAATCAACCAGAAAGGCCAAAAAGCTGACACAGTGCCAAATAAGGTAAAAAAGTTGAAAATCAGATGAAATGCCAAGAAATCCCTTAAAATGCCACAACATCACGCACTGATATCCGCCAGAGACGCCAAAAGATGAAAAAGTGCCTAAAAAGGCGATACTCATGAAAAAGACCAAAGGTGGCAACAGACCCTTAAAAGGCCAAAAAATTACGATGGATATTAGCATTTGCATCATTGTCCTTTTGGTTTTTTCATGGTATTTTTGTTCTTGTTCGTGATTTTTGAGTTTTTCGACTTACTTGTCTGTTTTTCGACTTTTTGGTCTTTATGGCGAATTAAGGTGATTTTCTGCTTTTTCAAAATACACATTGGCATTTTAAGTGTTTCCTTACATTTCTGCTGCTTTTCAACTTTTTTGCCTTATTTGGCACTGTATCAGCTTTTTGGCCTATCTGTGGGATTATGCTCTTTTTCTTCATATTGAAGAATTTAAAGTGTTTCCTGGCATTTCTGCTGCTTCATTGACTTTTTCACTTTATTGGGCACATTTTCAGCTTTTGGGGTTTCCAGAGGACATTGGTGCTTTTTTCATCATATTGTGGCATCTTAAGGGTTTCTTGGCATTTCTGCTGTTTTCCGTTATTTTCACCTTATTAGGCATGTTCTGTGCTGTCTGGCGAATCTGGCAGATATTGCTGCTTTTTTCATCACATCTTGACATTTTAAGTCTATCCTGCATTTCTGCTGTTTTACGACTTTTTCGCCTTATTTGGCACTTTCTCAGCTTTCTGGGCCTTTCTGGCGGATACTCGTGCTTTTGTATGATATTGTGGAATTTAAAGGGTTTCCTGGCATTTCTGCTGCCTTTTTGACTCTTTCACTTTATTTGGCACTTTTTCAGCTTTTGGAGTTTGCGGTGGAGATTGATGCTTTTTTCATCAAATTGTGGCATTTTTAAGGTTTTCTTGGCATTTCTGCTATTTTTTTGTGTTTTTCGCCTTTTTCACCTTATTAGGCATGTTCTGTGCTTTCTAGTGTATTGGGCAGATATTGCTGCTTTTTTCATCATATCTTGACATTTTAAGAGTTTCCTGGCATTTCTGCTGTTTTTTGACTTTTTCACCTTATTTGGCACTTTCTCAGCTTTTTGGCCTATTTGTGGGATTATGTTGCTTTTTTATCATATTTTAGCATTTAAAAATGGGAAGTGCTTCTTTAGCCCCACAAAGCCTGGGGTTCTGGGCTTCTTTGCTTCCCTGGGAAGCCAACGTTTGCTGGCAGACTTTTTCAAAAGTTGCCTGGATTGTTGCTTCGGAAAGGCAAGCGTTCGACTCCGACTCCAAGAAGAAACGGGCAAGGACTGAAAGCTGCTGCTGCGTTTCACCTTCCCTGGGAAGTCCTCCCGTAGCCCAACAGAGACTTGTGCTCTGCCCTTTAGTGCTTCACTAGTCAATCACTCTTCACCCCCATGTTTCTTGGCTGCTGGTCGGAGCTGTCTGTAAAATGGAAACGGTCAAGCTCTTCTGCCATATCAAAGATGCTAGGACTGAAGGCTGTTGCTGGGCCTTATCTTTTCAGGGAAGTGCTTCCATAGCCCCACAAAGCCTTGAGCTCTGCAGTTCTGTGCTTCTCTAAAAAAGCCAATGTTGGCTCTGCATTTTCATTGCTGCTGGCTGGAGCCCAGCTCTGAAAAGGTAAGTGGCTAGCTCCTGCACCGACATCAAAGGGACTAGGATTGAAAGCTGTTGTGGGGCCTTCTCTGGAGACACCCAAACCCCTGGCCGTGTTCCTGTGTGACAGCTCTGGTGATCCTGCTCTGCCAGGGGTTGGACTGGATGAGCTTTCCAGGACCATTCCAACTCCTGATATTCTGCAATTCTGTGAAAATACTTACACTGTAAATGTCTTTGGTTTTCAAATACTACTGTAAGAGATCTTCGACATTATTTAAAATATAAACCAAAAAACTTCTACCGCTTCGCGCCACTTGCTCCATGTCTGTGCTCTTCGTCCAGACACCGGTATCTCCTTCAGATTTTCCAGTACTAGTGCAAGAGATTTTGGAAACTAACTTACTGAGAAAGCAAAAATCTTCTACTGTGAAAAAAAAAAAGCAAAAAGCTTTGTGAAAGCAAAGTCTGCGTCTTCCGATGGTCCCAGCTCTTATGAATGGTGTCTTTCCTCTCTCAAAGGCTCTCGGAGACCAGGCCCTGCTCCCCCATCTTTCCCCTCCCCAGGGCCACAAAGGTCCCTGTCTCTGCTGGCCCCAAGCTCTCCCCAGCCCCAGCTGCCGTCCCTGCGGGCTCCTGCTGGGAACAGAGCCGGCCCCTGACTGTCGGCATGCTCGGCCATTGGCAGCATCAGCCAGGCTGTGGGACACATGGAGCGTCATGAGATGCTGACAGCAATGCAGCAAAAAGCACAATCCCCCCAACCTATTTCAGCACGTGACAAAAACCAGAATGGGAGAGTGTGGAGGAGCGCAGCCAGAAGCAGGGACCGGACAGAGCTGAGCTCGAGGAGGACTCCAGATCAACGGGACAGCGTCAAACACGGCACATTCATTAAAAGCCAGAGCGATTTCAACCCTTACCG
>NW_010190137.1:3122-6847 GCF_000695765.1 Mesitornis unicolor
CACAGCAGAGCCGACGCTTGCAGATCCCTCGCGCTGCCGCTGCCACACATCGGGCTTGCTTGGTCGAGAAAACTGGAAGCAAGGTGTAAAACTTCAAAGACTGAAATAATAAAAAAAATAAATCTCAGTAATTATCTTTATACTTGTCGTGGTTTAGGGCTGGGCTGGCCACTAAATCCTGGACAGATGCTCTCTGTTAACCCCTCTCTCCTCCCTAGAAGGGAAAAGAGAATAAGGGAGAGAGACTGCACGGGTTGGAAAATAAAACTAACAGGTTTAATGAAACAATAATAGTAATGCTACAGGATAATAATGTAAATAGGAAAATAATGGAATATATACAGACACGTACAAATATATCTACAAAACCAATATAAAATCCTCCCCCAATGACAAGGACATCACCAGGGGCTCTGGGAGCACTGGAGAAGTCCCAGCCAGAAGCAGTGGGAGCAGGCACTCTGTATTCCCGGGTAGTCTCCCATCCAAGTACTGACCGGGCCTGACCCTGCTTAGCTTCCGAGCTCAGCTGAGATGAGCAGGATGCAGGAAGACAGGGACTTGGGCTATTTCAGGGGTGGAGAGGGAAGGAAGGGTGCAAGAAGGAAGGGTCGAGACCCTGGTGATCCCTCAGCTTTACACTGAGTATGGCATGTGTGGGATGCAATACCTCGTTGGGAAGGTTTGGGTCCATTTTCCCCCTGTAGGCACAGATACAGCAACCACGGTGAGACAGTGGCCCTGTGATGATCAACTGCAGCAGTACACACTGTCTGGAAAACCACGCTGCTGCTTTCAGCAAGTTCAGCCACTTAGAGCTGGAAAATGAAATCACTGAATAGAAAATTCATTCTATTTAGCTCAAACCAGCACAATAATAAATAGGTGTGCATATGTTTAGATACACCAAGCAAAATACTTACACTAGAAAAGTCTTTGGTTTTCCAGTACTACTCAAAGAACTCTTAGAAACTGAGAAACCAAAAAGCTCCTACCATGAAAACAAAGGTTGTTCTTCACCTGACAGAGGAGGTGACACTGCGAAAAGAGGGGGCAAAAAATTAATCCCTTTGTCACAGGATTTTACCAGAGGGTCTGGGCAAAACCAGGCACCCCAGCAGCTTCAACCCTAGGAGGCAGAGAAACCTCAGCCCCTGTGCTCCTCGCTGGGGCTGATCAATATTTTCCCTGCTCTTCAGCTCTGGCTCTCAGCCCTGGCAGTTCCCGATTCGCCACAACAAAGAAACCAGGAGCAGTAGACACAAGTGTGAAACTGAGGCTGCACGGAGCAAGCCTGGTGTTTGCCACAGGCAATGCCCAGCCCTGTCAGAGCCCAGACAGCTCGTTTTCCACAAGTGCTGACCACAGAAAATGCTGCCTTCTTGTGCTTTCACTTCATGCAAACCAAAAGCAGGTCCTTTCCTGATAAGGATCCTACCCAGTCGGTATCAAGAGACAACGTAAACTGAACCGCAAAAGAAAAATGTCTCTTCCTGTACCAGAACTGCAAACACACAACAGAATTGGGAACGCGCTCACTCCAGAACAGAAGGATCCTCACCTCTGTTTGCACCACGGCCCAGCAGGGTCCCATTGCTGCCTCACACCGTTTGCTTTCAGTGGCCGCCTGCTGTCAGTAAAGCGGCGTCATCCCCATGCCGGATGCTCCAAAGCCCCCGTCCGCTAAAGGAAAGCACGCACGCAGGAAGGGGAGCTCACCCGCTTGTGGGCAGGGAAGGGCTCCTCATCGGCCAAGGGCCCGAAATGCACGGTCTGCAAAATGAAGAACAAAAGAGCCACTAGGCCACACCAGGGCTAACTGCCATATTTTCTGGAGAATAAAGAATTTAATTTCTTTAACAAAACGCCTCTTATTAATCATTAAAGCAAGCAAACTCTTGTGCAATACAACAGTTCATCTTGGCATCTAGATTTGCACATGACCCCTAAGCCTTCCCTTCCCTCAGCAGGATGACATTAAAGAAAGAGGTTTTCCTGGGGAGATGTTGCACAACGTATGCTCTGAAGTGTGTATTTCTGAATTAAAGAATGCAATATTTGACATGGAAAGAACACAGCTTAATGACAAAGTAACCACTTCTGACATACAACGTGCAATTGCATATTTCACCACGGCAGTGATCTTCAGGATTTATTTTGTGCCGACACTGACAAGATTCAACCCAAAACGTTGCCAGTAGAATACACACTGGCACAAAAAATGAGGAACTTGCCCCAAAAAGAAGAATTTAGTCCTGATCACGGCTGCATCGCCCAAATGCGAGGTTCCTTTGGCCACCTCATGCCGCTCTGTCACCTGCAAAAACAAAGCACAAAGCTGCTCAGCGCCGCTGTATCAGTGGCTGCAGGTACAGAGCGCAGCAGTACCAAAGTAGGACGTAGCCCAGCCATGCCACACAGATCCAACCGGGGGGCAGTAACGGACAAAATGCGATACGGGGCCACACGATTCAGAACAGTCACAGGCTTGAGTCCACACCAGTACAGAGCACAGAGGGACAAAACCCATCTGGAGGAGCCAGACGAAGCCATACAAAATGCCACGGTCCCCATCATCACTGGCTATAAAAACCCAAACTAAACAAAACGCTGCTGCTGGTCACCATCACAGCAGGCAACGCCAACCCCTCCCACAACACCCCCACCCTCACAAGCACAGTGGCATTCCCCTCACCCGCTGCGCATCCATTCCCAGGTCGGGTGTCGTGGCCACGCTCCCTCCTGGCACCCGGGAACACAAAAGTCACAACGTCCCTGCTGCGCTGGAGAAATCGCCAGCCCCGTGACCCTCTTGAACCACCCCAGCTCACCTCCAATGCTTGTCTGATCCCACAGGTGGCCTGCACAGCTCCCACAAAACCACAGATAAATGCATCTCCAAGCTGCATATAAAACTGCATTCCTGGACACTGCACTGGCCAACCACTTCCTCGCCTTCTCAGACCGCTCCATTGGGGCACAGCTTCACCCCTCAGGGGCTGCGTGTGGCACCTGCAAAATTCAAAGCAAAAGGCACGAGCTGTGGCCCAAAACCAAAGCCAGCCCGCACCCCTTGCCATCTCTCAATCCTTTACCTCAGCCGCTCGCCTCCCTTGCCCCTCACATCGCCACGGTCAGACTTGTGCACCACCTGTAAAACACAGACAACAAAGGAAGGTCACAACTTCACCCACAATGCAACACCTGAAAATTAACCAATACTGCAGCCCACCAGTCACAGCTCACCTTGCTCAAGTTGCCTCCTGCAACGATATCCTGCTTTGCTCACTGCTTTGCACCTGCAGAATAAAAAAGATCATCCAAAACCAAGCAACTGATCATAATGCTATCAGTCGCATCTTCCCTCCAAAGACATGGGCCGACTCCCCTTCCCACGGCGCTCAGCTCCCCACCTCCATCGCCACTGGCACACAGCTCATCCCTCTGCCTCTGAAAAAGAAAACTCAAACAGATCACCCTGATGCTGAGGCAACCATCCAATCCATGCAATAATCCAGGAGGCACTCATCCAGTGCAATGCATTAATCCAAGAGGCGCTCTTCTGAACATCCAAACTCTTACAAATGGCCTCTTGCCCCTTTTAGGACTAAATGATTTTTGCAGTACCAGTTAATAGTAAGTGCTTGGAAACAGACGATTAAAAACCCTTCCTTAGCATCCCTAAAGCAACCCGTAAAACACTCCAGAGGCCCCTGGGGCACTCT
>NW_010190138.1:0-5401 GCF_000695765.1 Mesitornis unicolor
ATAGAGGGAGTGTAGCATCTCCCTTATGAGGGGCAACTGAGGTAGCTGTGTCTCTTTAGCTTGGAGAAGAGGAGACTGAGGGGTGACCTCATTCATGTTTATAAATTTGTAAAGGGTGAGTGTCAGGAGGAAGGAGCCAGGCTCTTCTCTCTGATGTCCAATGACAGGACAAGGGGCAATGGGTGGAAGCTGGAGCATAGGAGGTTCCATGTGATCATGAGGAAAATCTTTTTTACTGTGAGGGTGACAGAGCACTGGACCAGGCTGCTCAGAGACGTTGTGGAGTCTCCTTCTCTGGAGACATTCAAGACCCACCTGGACAAGTTCCTGTGTGACCTTGTCTAGGTGATTCTGCTCTGGCAGGGTGGTTGGACTGGGTGATCTTTCGAGATCCCTTCCAACTCCTAACATTCTGTGTTTCTGTGATTCTGTCGAGGAGGTTAGGTTTGTACTAGATATTAGGAAGAAGTTCTTTACTGTGAGGGTGGTGGGACACTGGCACAGGTTGCCCAGGGAAGTTGTGGATGCCCTCTCCCTGGAAGTGTTCAGAGCCAGGTTGGACAGGGCTTTGAGCAGCCTGGTCTAGTGGGATGTGTCCCTGTCCATGGCAGGTGGGTTGGAACTAGATGATCTAGTTGGACTAGATGATGTAGTTGTTGGGTTGGAGGGACCATACTTTTCCAACCCAAACCATTTTATGATTCTGTAAAATAACAGACTTATCAAAACATGTTTCATAATAACAGTCCAAACACACTGAAATTCTTTGATCTCTAACTGGAGCAGCATTCACAGTTCACTGCCTACCTATTACCTCAGGTGCTAAGAGATGAATGTACATCAAGTAGTAGGATTTTAACCATGGCAAAACAGATCTTAAGCTCTTCTTTACATTGTACAAGTTTTTCTGTTGCTTTTGAGTAATTACATCCCCCATATGAGGAAACTGGAGAGTTTATTTATTCCCTCATGTTTCCATTGTCCTATTATGAATATTGTTAAGGTTGTGCAGGACATGTCTTAGCTATTTAAGTGTTGTCCATATTACAGTGCATTTATTTTTATGTATTAAGAAGTTTTTCATTAAGAAATTGTTAGATAAAAATCAGAAGTGTGTTTGCGTGCTTTTGAAGCATGTCTGGGCTTCAACTGTGAGTTGGTGCTGTACATGCCAGGACATTACAACTTAGTTATAGATTCTTATGATACAGTCGTTTCCTTTTAGTTTCAAGCAGAAATACATAATCTGTTTTTGTTTGAGAACTTCTCTTTCTCTCCCTGCAGGGATATTTAAATACAGCAAATCACTTTTTGGCCCAATTTTTCTTCTGCATTTTAAGTAAATATTTTGCTTTTAAATATTCATGAAAAAAACACTGTTTAGTATTTAGGGAGTGCTTACTGTGTAGGATGTTGCATGTTAAAGTGGGCTTGCTAAACGTACTGTCCCTATGGGTAGGATAGGTGACTGACAGCCAGACTTTTGATTAAGGAATGAGAGATTACTTTCACAGATAAAAGCCTCATCTTTAAACTACTTTCTGGATTTCTCAGGAGGCTGTGGGCTTGGCTGATCATCAGTTCTGGGATCTGGGAAAAGTGGCAAACTGCACTGTGGGTCCTACTAAGCATCCAGAAAGTTCTGGCTTTTGAGATTTAAATTGCATTGTTGCAACATTTGTGAAAGTTCTGAAGGCTATTGAAGGGCTTGATAACCCCCCTAACTGGTGTTTGGTTCTTGGCAGTCACATGATACTAATTTATTGAATGTCATATTAATATGTACTCAGCACTGGTGAGACTGCACCTCGAATACTGTGTTCAGTTTTGGGTCCCTCACTACAAGAAAGACATTGAGGCACAGGAGTGTGTCCAGAGCAGAGAAATGAAGCTGATGAAGTGTATGGAGAACAAGCCTTATGAGGAGCAGCTGAGGGAACTGGGATTTTTTAGTCTGGAGAAGTGTGAGGCAAGACCTTATTGCTCTCTACAACTACCTGAAAGGAGGTTGCAGCAAGGTCGGTGTTTGTCTTTTCTCCCAAGTAACTAGCAATAGGACAAGAGGAAATGGCCTCAAGTTGCTCTAGGGGAGAGTTAAATTGATTAGTAGGAAAAATTTCTTTACTGAAAGAGTGGTCAAGCATTGAAAGGGGCTGCCCAAAGAAGTGGTTGAGTCACCATCCCTGGAGGTTTTCAAAAAGCATGTAGATGTGGTATTTGAGGACATGGCTTAGTGGGCATGGTGGTGTTGGGTTGACGGTTGGACTTGACGATCTTAGAGGTCCTTTCCAACCTTAATGATTCTATGATTATCATATTACTTTTCCTGGGCAGTTTGTCGCTTTTTCTTCTTCCAGGAAGAAAAATGCTGACGCTATGACAGAATTAATTTTCTACCATATACAGGTATTTCAACATGAAGCATTTAACAGTATTTGGTCAATTATTTCTAACTATTAGTTAGTACCTATCAGTTCTGTGACAAAATTGGCAATTAGATTATGTAACCCCTTCTTCAGGGCACCTCTCAGTAGATGCCAGTAGGGATCTTCCTGTGCCTTGCAGCACCCTGTTACAGTTTTTACTGAATACCTCTGGTCTTTTAACTTTTCCTTTGTGAATCTGTCAACTAGCAAGGTATATTTGAGTTCTGATTGGACTCCTTCAGTCTGTTTCCAGTACTACAGAGCTGAGAAAAACTCCTTTTTCTTATGTTTTTTCATGTGGCAGATTTTCGTAAAAACTCCAGAGTAAATGCCAATTTAAAGCATTAGATTGCATAATGCAGCCATTCATAGCAGGATTATGCATATTCTAATTAAAGAGAACTTTTCAGGTTCTTGAGAAAAACTACATTTGATAGGCTAAATTGTTGTGGTTTTTCTTGTATGTAGATAATACTGGAAAATTTTTTGTATTATTTTCTTGTTCATTATTATTTTTATTTTTTTTTCTCTAACATGGAATTGCCCATTTAGAATCCATTTTGACTGTAGTCAGCAAGGGCACAAATTGCCTTGAGATACTGGAAAGTACTGAAGGCTAATCCCTGCTGTCGTTAGGATGCAAAACTGTTGTTTGTGACTGGTAACCATCCTTGCAAGTCAGGGTGACGTTAGAGCTAACTAACCTTAAGATTTCAGATTGGTGTTTTGAAAAGTGTTTGATGGTGATCGGGAATTCTTTACCGTGGAGACCTGGACTGAGTATTAAGACTGGGAAAAGGAAGAGCATCCTTCTTCTCTTCACATATGCAAGGAATTTCTAATGCTAGAATTTGACCCTAGTCTTGGTATCTGCCATTTGTATGTTTGTTACAAGATGTCAAAAAGACTGGAAGTGGAAGATGGGGGAGTGGAAGGTGAGGGAGTGGAAACTAGCTAATGGGATGGAGTGTACTGATACTAAAGCAGGGGAAAACTAGCAGTATTATCAGTATCCTATCAAAGCATTTGATTGTGTAGAACATACTGATATAACGTATTAGTGTTATTAGCAGTGATGCACCTTTTGCTTCCAAAGTGAATGTGTTCCATTTAGGTTTATTTCTAATGCTTGTTACTGGAGTTAATAGGTAAATGTTATTTTAAAAGATAACTCTAAAATTTCATTATTCTTTCAAAGCTGTTTTAACCATGTTTATAAATGCTAAAAAGTTATGAATTGAACAATTGAATTAATCATTCCATCAGTGTGTAATTAAGACTGACTAAAAGTAAAATTGTATTTTAATGACCCTCTTCTTTTCCCATCGAGGCCAATGGCCAAAGACCCATTGACGTCAGAAAGTGCAGGATTAGGCCTTAATAGGATCTGTCTTTTTTATAAGTAGCCTCAATATAAAATGTTTTTTTCTGTTCTTAATAGATAAATGTTTAGCTGACTGTTTAGTCACTTGTTCAAAGCTTGTAGATGGAAAAATACTTTTGAGCTAATGAAACTTTTTTTCATAAAATCTAGCAGATGTTATCATTGTTTTTTCAACCCTGAAAACAGATTATAAAAACATTGATCCTATTGCTTCAGGTTTGTATATGGATGTCACTAAATGTTACTAAAAGGCTTTTTCAATCTTTGTAGAATTATTTAGTGAAAACAACATTAAAATTACTTAGGTTGCTTTGAATTGCATCCACCTGTGATTCTGTTCCAGTGGCATATAGCTGAGTGAAGCTCAGTGCTATTTCAAAACAACAAGCTGGACTCAGCCATGTTGGGCTCTGCTCAGCTCTTTAATTGTTGGTGCAAGTTTAGATGCACACAACTGGAATTCTCAGTAGAATATCAAAGAGATAACCACAGCAGAATGAAATTTGTCTCAGAAACATTAAGAATATCAGGCCAAAGGACTGTAGTATAGAAGTCAGAAGAGTAATGTGATTGCTGTTGGGGTTCACCATTTTAACACGTGCTCTGCCTATGAGTATGTGAATTAATAGATTTTTTTTTCAACTCCAGAAACAGAAAAGACAAAAATAATAATTTTTTATTTAATGAGGTGTGAAACAAAAAAAAAATAGGAAGTTTGTTTGATGCTGTGGCTTTTTGTTTGGTTTTTTTGCTTGTTTGTGGGATTTTGGGTTTTTGGTTTGGTTTTTTTGTTTCTTTTTTTTTTGTTTTTGCTGATTATTCCTCTTATGTATTTGTATGAAAAACAGAGAAAATGAAACTTCTGCTTTATATCACTCCAAAGCTGGATTTCTTACTCTCTTCTAACAATGTATCGCTATTTTTCACAACTAACTAAACACACTCTTAGTGTCTAAGCATTTTATACAAAATTAATGAGATCTAAATAGGATTAAGGATTAAGAAATATCAAATGTTGAATATTCTATGTAGATAGTGGTTAAGTTATTATCTGAGAACGTAAGAAGTTTTGTTTCAAATTCTTGGCCTGACTCAGGTGGACTGTGAAGTTGTGGTTTCTATATCTTGCTGATTTCTTGAATGGTGGAACTAAAAGAGACTAGGAAAAGAAGAAACAAGAGAAATCACAAAATTATTTTCTGACATCTTTATGCAAGCAAAATGCCAATTAAAACCACTGATATCTTCCCAAATACTTTTAGGATGGCTAAAACTGATTTTTTCTAAAATGTATGCTATTTGTCAGAAAGTTTATCTCATTTCTAAATACAAATAATTATGTCTTACAAATCTTGTAGTCTAAGCATTGCAGCTATAGTGTAAACAAAGGGTTTTGGGTGGACCTGTAAGTATCTTAATTCATTGAAATATTATTTTGCAGCAGTTGATGTTCAAAAAAATTTTAATATTTTTTGAAAGGTTTTATATCTGTGAGAGATTCCTTACAATGAAATAAGAAATAGTGGTACAACATTTTTTCTGTGAAATGGGTCTTTGTGTTACTGAGATTAAATTTGAGATCAAGCTGCAT
>NW_010190138.1:5421-27798 GCF_000695765.1 Mesitornis unicolor
CCAGATAGTTACTAGCTAAGAGCATTGCCGTATGCATGTATTTGTAGCTGGCTTAGCTCATTTGCTTTATTCCCTTCATAAAATACATATTTTCTTATGGAGCATTTTAAAATGGAAAATTCTTTGAAGCTAACTCTCATTGCTACTGTGGTGTTAATTCTAGACCTATATTTTTAGATTTTAACAGTGTAACCAAAGACATAAAGTATGCATACCTGCAAGAAAGCTTATGGCAGAGTTGACACACACAACCTTTTTGTACGTGGGGACAAAGGTCTGTAACCCAGCTAGTAAATTCACAAGTGTAAGAAGCGTACCTTAGAAAGAAGAGTGATCAAGACAACTGGAATAAGAATGATTTGTTCAGTTCATTATTCTGTGTGCATCTTATGGCAGACTGAAAAAAAAATTAGACATGCATCAAAATTCATTTTCCAGTTCAAGGTGAAAACAAAAAGAAATATGAAAGAGCAGTCTAGTGTAATTGTAGTCTAATATTATTTTATATTCTCTCCTCAATTCCTTTGGAATCAAAAGTTTAAAAACACTGGTGAGGGTATCCACACAAGTTCTTAAAGCTAGGTAATTTGTTTCATCTAACTTTAACATGTTTTACATATTGTGCATTTAATAATGAGCAAAGTAGCTAGACTAATAATAAACTAGTACAATATAGACAAAAGAGAACACTGATGTAAGGTCATCGTGTCAAATGCAGCAAAATGTTCTGCTGATAGCATGTCAGGAATGGCTTTACAATTAGCACTAATTACTGAGAAAAAAAATCAAAACATCAGCTTTAAGGAAGGACACTTTTCAATGCAAGATCAAAGCCATGTGTCTACAGAATAGCAAAGATATTTAATTGCGCTGAAGTGCTAATTGGATTTTGAGGTGCTTTCATGTGTATCCCCCAATTAGTCTTTCATGCCTGACCAAATCCACCTAAGAAGAGATTATGAGTTTTAAAAATTCTGTCTGCTCAGTAGGGACTGGCGGTACCTGTGTAAAAAGTAGTGCCTTCTTTTTATGTAAATTGAAGTCTTCTGGGTCATGTTACTCGGCTTGCAGGGATGAAAAGATAAGATGCAAAGCAACCCCATATAGTATGGTAAACAATTATCTAGATATTCTATCATCTAAGTATCAATGCAAGAAAATAGAAAAGATACAGCTAACCCCCTTTTCTGTTACTAAGTTCACTGGTACATAGTGTTTAAAGAGGAAAAGTGCCCCAGGAAAGTCTTGTCTTCAGAGACTTTATCTGTGCTCTGCATTTCTGTTAATTAGACAGAATTATTTACTTTTAATATTTTTTAAGGAAAATTTGCAGTCTTTTCCTAACTTTTTAAATAATTTAATTTGTATTTTTCATACTTGTAAAAATTAATGCAGTATTTTTTCACTAGCCTTATTTGTGACTTTTCATTAACATCATACACTTTTATAACAGTACAAAAAGTCAAGATAGTGGTGACAATTAGGAAAACTCGTACATACAGTTTCAGAAAAGCTATCATTTGTCAGTAGTTGAACTATGTCAAATACTCATAAACAGTAATCCATCCCTCTTAGGCAAGTTGCAGATTTACTGTTTTCCTAGCAAGTTTTCTTCTGTGTCCTCAAGAGTCTTGCATCTTCCTTCTCCAGATGTTAAACAACTTGCTCTCATCCAGTCATAGGTGTAGTGAGATATTGAGGAAGCAGAGACTTTTCAGCCTAATGGAAGAAAAGCATAAAACAGATTTGTCAAAACAGGGACATTGTGAGGTCCTAAATCAATGTGTTTTGTTTTTTTTTCTGTGGCTCACTGAGCTGGAAGAGTGACATCATGCATCCTTGAAGAACTCTGTATGAAATTGCATCAGAAATTGCTCATAAAAATCCTATTGAGATTTCCCTAATAGAGCAAAAGGATGTGCATAAACCAGAGTCCACCCAGATTACCAAAATCTTGCCGTGCATTGTGGTGGTGGGATTCATTATATGACTACCGTGAAAGTTACCCTAGCTGAATTCTGAGTAGTTGCACTGTAAAACCCTGCTTTTGTAGTCACTGTGTCCTGGCAGGTGCTGTCTTGCTGTGTGCTACAGAGCACTTGAGCTGGGTCCACTTGGTTTGTACTTCCTCAGGATGAGTTTTCCTCTCCAGTTAAATAATTAATTCTAGCAGGCTTGGACCCTTTGTATGTGCAGTGAAGTAATTATGAAAAGGTAGAAGTGAGGTAATCAGGTTAAGGTTAGATGCAAGAAGGGTGCAAACCAACTGAGTGCTGCATCATCTGCATTTTGAGAGCCTGTATGAAGGAACTGGAATCAGAAAGAGTGAACAGGAACTAGAATGGTTCTGTGGCTCTTGGATTAGAGGAAAACATTTGAGTTTGGGGATGTGTCCTACTTCCCTCATAAGTTTGTGCATTTTACATTAAACTTACAATTTATATTAAACATGCACCAATACAATATAATATGAATGCAGAGTTTTTCCCTCAAACTATGGGATTTACTATTGCTCTTGGTTACTTGGTATACTATGGGGTTTACTATTGCTCTGATAGTTGCTCAGAATCGAAGTACACCATCAAGCAAACACCCTTGACATGTCCTCATGCTATACACTTGACATTTTATTGTGATTAAGGTCTTTCACTCAAAGCTCCCATGATTTGAGAGGCAACATAGCAGGCCTGTCATGCTGATCTCAAGGTGGTTTTTTTTCATTCAGAGCATTGTAAGACAATATATTCCTGATTAGTCATTTGAATATTTACTTGACTTTAAGGGAACATAAAGTTTCCTTGAAACCATTTGCTTTAAAGTTTTTTAATTGTGTTTGATTTTAATAAATATTTATTGTTTTTAAAAACTGTTAAGTTCACCTTGTAAGACCTAGTTTCATTGCTTCTCAACTATAAGAAGACATCCAACAGAGAATATCACTGGAATGAATTGTGTAGGACTTGCACGCATAAAATACATACTTGAATGTGAAGTGTTCTTGAGTTGTAGTTTGTTTTTATTGCTCTCAAACAAAAAGCTACTATGCTAATGAAAAGTGAGAATTTCCGTGCCCAAAGTACGTAATTTTCTTACCATACTAGACCAAGAGACCAATAAGTCTTGCATCTAAGAATAACTAGGATCACATGCTTTGCAGGAAGATAAAAGGGAAATAGCATGTCCATAGAGGATGATTAATTATAACTCTAGCCTGTTAGCAGTCAAGCTATAGCATTTTTTAAGAAGGTGTGACATGAGGAAGTAAATGCTATTCTGTAATGTTAACAAAGTCCAATTGTTTATTCAAGTATTTTTATAATACTTTCTTATTTTATGTTTATAATGAAGATAATGTCACTGCTTACTCTTTTGAAAGTACTTATCGAAGTATTTAGAGTATGCACTGTAGCTGTGTAATTTGTATTGTTACCAGATTTACAATTTTACAACTTTTTCTTGTATTTTATCAGCCTGCAGTTGTTCTTAACTTACAGTAACAGGAAATTGGTTCAAGATTATAGTCTTAGTTTTAGTACATTGTTCATTTCTACCTATAGCAGTACATTCTATGCTTTTACCTAACGTAATCTGAAATTCTTCTACCTTTTATATAAAACATACTCTAAATATATGCATATATAAATATGACAGTATGCCACATGCTATATGGCTATGTTTATCCTTCTTAAAAATTATAACTGTTACTTATCCAAGGATCAAGTATCATGAAAACAGTAACTCCAGTATAAGCTTTCAAGCAAAAAGCTTGTCCCATTTTGTTTTTAATTCACATTGAATTATTCTCCTTTTTCATAAACAGTTTTGATTTTGGCTCAGCTCTTGGCCTTTCCTCGACTGAGACTGACAACAGTTAAAAACCTGTAATTTAGTGAGTTAAGATTATTTGTTAAATAACTTAGAAGCAGAACTGAAAAGTCTCGGCATTAATAACAGATAATTTCAAATATAGCTGGGACAGCAGACAGATATTTTCTATTTAATGCTTATTCCGCTCTTTCACATGTAAATAGTTAATGCTTTGTTATTATAGAATGCATGCTTTGCACCACATCTTTTATGTCTACTAATATGTTGAAATCGGGTTTATTCACTATTAGTGCCTGAGTTCAATGAGAAACTGTATCCTTGTATGACCTTGCTCATTGGCATTTTTATCCTCCTTTGGTGTTTAAAAACATATTTTTTAAGAAAACTTGAAAAGCGTCAACAGGAACTGTAGTGTTTGGGAAAAATTCTTTCTGAAGTCTGTGACAAAGTTTGCTTTATTTGCATTAAAGGACTGAAGTGTTCCACTCCTTTATGTCTTTCTTTTTTCACAGTGACTGTGTGAACATCATTACCATTTTGCTCTCAACACTTCAGATGCTGCCAGAGTCTGAGCACAGTGAAATACAATTGAGGATAAGGGTGCTTTGGTAGGAACAGCCTTTGTTTGAAAGGCCCTGAGGATGAGCAAGCCACTATTTTGTTTTAAGTTCCATGATGTCATAGTCATGGTCCTTTTCAGTTTTCACCTCCCTATCCTATGTGCTGAAGTGATTGGAAGTACAGGCCATTCTAAGCATTCTTATGTCATTTTTTATTCTAACCAAATTAAAGATGGCTGCTATGTTTTTTCTTTAATATAACTGTTTCATTTAGTATAATTATTCTCAGTGTATTTTGAAGCAAATCCAAGCAGTTCATATCACTCCTGAAGATCATCTGTGTGAGCTTAGGTATAGGGAGAACTTAGGAGTACAGATCTCAATATTCTCTTCAGAAAAATAAATTCACTTTCAGTGAAAGGATAGGTTTGAAATAAATAAGGCACAGGCAATATTCTATCACTATGAGGCAAATTTTTTGTTTAAAGTAATAAATTACAGTTTTCCTACAAGTTGGAGCATTTTTCAGGGAGAAGGGCCGTTGGTGACACTTTCTAAAGTGCTGCTACATTTTGCAAATTTTAAAAAGTCTGCCTCAGATCGATTGCGACCTTATCAATAGGATTGTCTCATTCATCTTCTAAGCAGCCTGGTGTCGCATTGCACACTAATAGCTTTCAGCTGCAGTTCACTCCTTTTAGAAGATTCAGCACTTAATAATGGTTTCAAATGAGCTTTAGAGAAGGTGAAACACTGTTGGTAGCTTCCTTCAAGACAATGCTTTTCACTATTAAGTTCCTAAATTGCAAATGTAACTTACTAAACCTTAAATTACGTGAGAATGAAGTGTTTTCTGAGGCGTGGTTAAGAAAAATGTGGTAGATTTGTAGTAAATAAAGTTTTCTATGCAATAATTAATACTATCAATAACATATTTACTGCAAATAGTTTTCCTAGTTGTAGGTAATAAATAAAGTGCAGTCCGTAACTATGGCTGTTTGGCACTCTTCATTAGATTGCTGTTTTCCATATCTTACAATTTGTCCAAAGCTTCGGGATTAATTTCACCATGGGATCTGTATGTTTCAGTTTAACCTTCTAAAATACTTTTGTTCAAGCAGTTCAGCAGTTTTCAAGAATTAAATTAGATTGTTTTGTCCATGTTAACCATTAATAAAATAATTTCATTGAGTAGCTGTAATAACTTTGAAATTACATGAAAACTGAAGGCAGCTTCATACTGGTGTACATGCCATTCTTGTACAAATTCATCCACATATGTCTAAATTAGAAACTTTTAAAAAAATACCTGCTTGCATATATTCAGGCAAGACTTACTAGAGATTGGCAGTACTCCATCTGCAGTGGGTGTTGTGTATCCCTTCACAGCTCTTCATGTAAATTGTCTTGAAAAAATGAACATTTTGTGGGACAAGTCTTCAGGGACTCTCAGCTGCTAATGGTAACTGGAAAGTAACCAACCATTTGCCCAGTGGGGAAAGTCAGAGAAGAAAATCTTTCCTCTTCACTTTGCACTCCTCCATCCAGCATTCTGAGGAAGGAAATTATTAGGAATGGGAAGGAAAGTGCAGAGAAGTTCAAAGTGGAGGCTAAGGGAGGAAGCATGCAAAAAAATGCTGGGAGGAGAGTAGAAGGTGGTTGCTGGAAAAATGGGAAAGGGTAAAATCAAAGTGAAGGGGACAGATTAGAGCTACAAAGAAGGCAGTGATCTGAAGGCTAAGGAGAAGGTGACAGGAAATGTCAGGAGATAAGAATCAGTAGCTGGTCAAAGCAGCAGGGAACAAATGAACTAGAGACAGCAAGAAAAGGGGGGGGATTGGGAAATATGATTTTATGCTCACTAGAGCATGTTCGTCCAGAATCCAGAGATTTTGTGTCAACTTAGTCTCAAGAGGATGAAACAGGATGTTACATGTTTGTAGGAGTCCCAGTGATGTCATTTGAGGATTTCTAAATTTGGTAGTTTTACAGATCTGAAGAAAACTGCAGGGGAAAAAAGGGTATTTAACTTTAAGTTCCCAATTACTTATTAAGATAAAATGCACTAGTGAGGAACTGTTAGTTGCCTGGTTATTTTGTGTACATTGCACAATAGATTTTAAATATCTAGTGCTTTGCAGAATGCTTTTCATCCTCTCCCTTGAACAGCATGAATTGTGTACTGAGGACACATTGGATTTGCAATGAGACTGTTGTCTGTAGTACATCAGCTTCTTTTATTGCAGAAGTTGGAAAATAAGTAGTGGATGAATTGGAGACTGTAGAAGGAAGTACAGTGTAATGCTAAGACAGCTGAATGCTCTGGTGAAGAACTGAATTGCTGCATGCCTCTGCCATCTGTGTGATGCTGGGCAAGGGATGTATGTGCTTTTTACAGGCCCCTCTGTGTTCCAGTGTATTGACCCTCTATTTTTAGGATTTGTAGGTGAAGTCAGGATGCTCACATCAAATTTGGTGATAACTTCTATTGTCAGACGTATCAACGTGATTTCATGGTTTCAACTCTCTGGCCATTTCTGACTTTGATCTCAACCTCAGTTCCCCATGTGTTAACCTGTAATGATAATACAATTCTATCCAGTTCACATTATAATTATGGACATATCATCAGATCTTAATTTTTTGAAAGAACAAAGTAGCAGTAGCATCATATCCTTATGTCGTAAGCCTAAAAGCATACTGTATGCAAAAATAACACTTAGTACATTTTGAAGTTAGTAAGAAATATTAAATGGATTCTCATTCAGTGGCAATCTGTTCTGCACATTCAGTGTGACAGGGGTTTGCTCGGATATCATGCTTAATTACCACTATGTCACCATCACATGGACGCATGAAGGATGAAAATAAGGTAAACATCTAACCTCAGTACTAGTTTTACCTAACTTTTGTGTGTTCAGATTTACAGTGTTACTTATCACTCTGTATTAGCTTATGTATCTGTTTTCCCCCTCTTACAAATACATATATTTAGTTTTTCCGTTGATTTCAGCTAAATCTCAGATATATTAAGTTCCAGTGAACGTCACAAAAACAGTCTTTTGGGTAAAAGAGTGAACCATCGGTAGTTGTCCCACCTAGCAAAATGTCCAAAATGCCGTATGTCAATGTTTATTAGGTGTCCAAAGATCTAGGTAAAAAAGAGCTAGTATTAATGCATTGATTGTTAGAGTGAATGCTATATTGGATGCTAGAGTACCTCATCCTCAGTCGGGGTTTCTTTTCCAGTTAAAGTCTTTAGTCCTTGATGGCTTTTCCTTCCTATGTTGGTTCTCTGATGCATAAAAAATTAAGAGCTTTTCATCTACAGTTTTAACGTGATGCAATTAAAAACTCAATCTGCAACAATACAAATCCTTTGGAAACTAGACTTCATTAATTCGTAAGATGATGTAGCTAGTTTTTTCATTTTATTTTATATTTTTAATTAATGTGATTTTAAAATACCTTGGGAGAAACACTGAAAACCTTTTTGTAGTAACAGGTTGTGTCACTGCAAGAGCTTGTGGTTCTGCTGTACACACTGTGAGCTAAACTAGTAGATTCCATCATCATGCACATCCCATCTGCACTATAGGACTCTTAAAGACTGCATCTCAGCCCACCACCAAACTCTATCCAGTCTCTCGCAATGTCTAACAGTACATTTTTTTTTCCTGATGCTTCTAGAAACCAGTACCAATGACAAAGCTTCTGTTACTGTCCTCAGCAGATGGCTGAATTCTGGGGCCATGTGCTACTGTTTTTCACACAGTATAATACTAAAATAAAGAAACTTGCCATGTTTGAAAGCATTTATCTTTGTTTATTGAATTTTATTGAATCTGTTATTGTGCATGTAAGGCATGCCTTAGTACTTGGGATAATGCCTGCTATCATGATGCTATTATTCCCATTCACACTGAGCTCCACAAGAGCCGTCATTAATCTGCAGTATTACTACACTATTTATCACAGCACCATGAATGACTGTAAAATCTCTAGCAGCAAACTGGGGAAGCCATTTAAACAAGGCATTGTTTAAAAGCAGAACAAAAAGGTCTCTGGGGTCTTTGCTCTTTAGAGCTTATATAAAACTGGAGAGTAGAGGTAAATACAATGAAACCAGAAAATACGAAGAATCAGTGAGGCAATCCTGGTCAACATGAATGACAGTGTCAGCATGCCACTGGTATGACACTGATGGTGATTTTTGAGAATCTTTGATACTTAGCTTAAACTAGCAAAAGTTACTAGAGACTGGAGGGTAAGAGATTGTAAGTGAAGTCTTTGGGTCACAAGCAGTTTCTGTAAGGCTGGTGTGTATTTGAAGTTATTTGAGAATGTTTTTTCCCACATAGCTATTCCTGAGTGATTGTGTGTTTGATACAGAGTATGCTGCACGAGATCTTTTATAAAAGATGAGGCCTTTCCAACAGAATTCTGAAAGTTTCGTGTGTGTTCTTCTAACTGTCTCTCCTTTTTAAGATTTCTGCTACTCATGTTCTTGTTCAGGATTTTTCAGCATGTTCAGTTTAGACAGCATTTTTTTTTAACAATGGAAGAAGTACCTTCTACTTTAAAATATTTAAGTCACTCAGTTCCAATGTGTCATAAAATTTCATCTTTTTCTGGTAAAAAATCTGTTTGATTTCAGTAGACAACATAAATACTGAAGAGATATAAACAACTTCAGAAATCTTCCCTGTAATAAAACCTTAATTATTGATGTTTCAGATACTCTTTCAAAACAGTGTGCCTGAATCTATGGAAATGTATACTGGATGTAGGAAATAATTCTTACATGAGAAGTTTCTTACATGATTGTTTAAAAAAAAATAAAAGAAAATAACAGCTTGTTTGTTCGCAAAGAACATGAAAGAAATACAATACTTGGTAAGATGGAAAGATAAAAAGGTGATAACCTTGGTCTCATTGCTGGAGAAGATAGTGTGTGAGATTGAAAGCATAATGAGATAAAATTGGTCAGTGAATTTTGAAATCAAACAGGAGGATGACTTAGATATATTTTTAGGACAGAAAAAGAAATTGAGAAAAGTATGTGACAGAGTCTGGATAATTTTCTGGACTATCCTGTCAGTACACACAATAATAAAAATGCACACCTGTGTAATACTGCCAATTCTAATCTTGTTTCTTCTTATTAATTTTTTATTTTAGAATTATGGAAACCACTGAATAGTTGAAGTGCCTTGCGAAAACAATCTTTACTTATCTACTTTCTTCTGTAAAAGTATGTCTGTATTGCGAATGATCAGAAGTGTTGAAAGCCCTAGGAAAAATAACACATTTTGGTGGACTTGGAAAACAGGATTGTGAGAAGTGAGTTAGAATTGTAAGACCCCTTGCCCTGAGCCAGCAATAAAACTTGCTTTATGCATTATTTCATGCATGAGTAGTCTGGTATGCTAGCAATATCACCTGTGTGGTGCTTGCTACAAGGCAAAGGTTTTGGTGGCTTCCTCTGCTCTTAAACATGACCACAAAACCAGTGAGTTCTTCAAATAAGTATGTTTGTTCTATGTAGGAAAGGCAGCAGTTTTCAAACTCATTACTGTGATTCAATATAATTAATATATGGCACCTGAAATTACAGACACCATGTTAATAAACTAGCATGTCTTTATTTACATGTGATAATTGTCATAGATAATGACTCATGAAGTATACTTCACAATTACTCATTACTGTTATTCTGATTACTTTCCAAGTGTTCCATGTATTTACATCTCCATATACAAAACAATATATTTATAAACTATAAAACTGCCTATGCATTCCTGAGGTCCTTGGCACTATCTTTGTGTGTTAAATACCTTATATTTATGGAAAGACATTTTTAAAATGAGGAAGGCACTAAGTAGTGTCTGTGGGCAGCACCAAGAGGAAAAAGACAAACGTCTTGAGAATGAAGTAACTGGGGAAAAAAAAGTAAAAAAAAAAAGGCAAACAAATTTGTACATCTAGGAAATGCTAAGCATCTTTGATTAAATATAACTCTAGAATGACCAAAATGAAGATGAGGAGCATATGTATATAAATGTGTATGTATGTGCATGTATGTGTCTATGGATGCATATACATATATACATAAAAGTTCTCAAAATAATAGTTTTTATTTGGCAGAGTTTGGTGGTGATAATTTCTGGTGAAAAATATTTTACTGTATCTCAGAATTAGGGAAAAGCAAAACTTTTAAGGCAAGTGCCTTTTAAACAGTCTTAGAGCGTTGTGCTGGTTTTATACCAATGGACAGCATCAGGAGTATCACCTCAGAGTATCTGATGAAGTTGTGACATTTATATGTCTTTCTTTGTACAGATGTGCTATATTCTGGAAGGTAATTAAGATTTATGCTCACACTTAGCTCCCAAAGTGATGTTTTCTTATTTTTTTACCAAACCTGAGCAATTGCTTAATGCCAGTGAGTGTTCTACTTTATGCTACAAGATGCAAAAATGGGTATTGTGATCTGGTGTTGGTCTAGCCCTGTTGTGAGTGGTAGAAAGTTGTGTCACAGTTGATGGGCTCATGCAGTAGCATTAGCTATACTGATGTTATCTGGTTTTTTTGGTTGGTTGGTTGATTGGGTTTTTTTGCTGGCTCCAGAAGGCTCTTAGGAGGAAAGAAACGGAAGAATGAACCCATTATTCTGCATTTTGCTCCTATGTGAACATCAGAGGTGGAAAAATCACGGCCTAATATTGATAACAGTAACTTGGATATTGAAATTATTTTAGGATAGGGAGGATCTATTTCTGTATGCTTTAGCACAGAGCCATTGTTTACATTGGGCTAAAATGGCCAACTTATTTAAAATTGGGTATGCGTCCTCTGCAAGCTGGTATTTTATGAGTCATTAATAGAACATCACTCTTTTGTGCATACCTTCAAAGATACTGAGAAGAAATATCAAGCTTATAGTTTGTTATGGTTTGCTGTTCCATTTAATATTTGTATGTTACACTGTGTTGGTTTTAGAAAACAATTTATTTTCTGAGTGGCACAACGAATGAAGTATGGTTTCCTATGGATTGAGCTGAGCTCATGTTGAAACCTTGATGTCTAAAAGCAAGGATGAGCTCACAGTGAAACTGTGCCCACCATGTGAGCGTTGATGAGTCCTCAGAAAACAGTTCTCAAAAACCTTATAAGAAGTTAGCATCTTTGAGACTCCTCTGTCAGACTTGGGTGGAATTGAGCAACAGGTCATGTTCAAATGGGACATTGGGCTTTGCGGGTTTTGTTGATTTGTGGCTATTGGGAAAAGGCAGACTTGAGCACACAGACATACACAGGGACTGAATGTGCTTAGTTTATTGTTCATTTTGTTAGGGCACCAGGCCAAAGACCCAGTGCAAGTTGTTGGCAGGTCTGATCTTAGTCCTACTGTCCTGAGCGACCATGCTGACTGTGTACTGTGTAGGTGAATAGCCCAGTGTCTAGAATTATGAAGCCTGGAATTTACCGCTGTAGATTTCCTGCAGTGACATGACTAAATATGGAAATTGGTATATCATATCATGGCAGTCTTCATATGCTGTTACCTGTTCTTTTGTCCTAGTCAATGAATTCTGTAGTCAGCTCTGCAAATGGAATTATTTCTAGTTTTCAAAGATTCAGTTTTGGAATTGAGTGGAATTTAGTGGCATTTACATTTTGATACACAACTATTAAGAAGAAAGAACAATAATCAGTGTTTAAAGATCTGAAATTAAAAATCCCTTTAAAAAATTTGAGGATTGAAATATCAGGAAAAATGCAGGTTAATGTATTTTATTTGTTTTGTATGGTTGATTGTAAGAATACAAAACAGATGGCAAAAAAGGTTGTTAGTGATTCCTTAAATTTCCATCTGGTAAATTCCAAGTTTGTTGTTTTTTTCTGCACTAATTATTCTATTTCTGAAATAAGTATTTCAATAGCATAGACGTGCAGTGCAAATTGATCACGGATTATAACTAAATTAAAAATCAGAGGCTAGTACACTATTGTACATAGTTTTCATTATAGTTTTATTTTATATATAGAAATATTTTTTAAAATCTTATTTTAGTAAAATATTGAGTTACTGTAGATGCAGTTGGTAGTAAAATTTTATCATTTATCTTTTTGGTTCTCAAAACAAATAAAGCAGATGTCTGAAATCATAACATCCTGTGTTAATACACTTTAAGGCTTTTCTGTGTAGTGCTGAATTAGTATGTATCAACACACAAGAATGTGGGAAGTATAACTCAAATTCATCTTCCACTGCTGGCATAAAACAAGAGCAGAAGAGAAATAAAATAATGTTTGATATTGTGTTGGGTTACATATATTTCATTTCTATATTTGGAGTTTAATTTTGCAGTTATCTTGCTATAAGTAGTCCCACTGATGTGTGTTATGTTGAATGTGCAAAAAGATGCGCTTATATACATTGATATAACGTAACTGCAGCTTGTGTAGTTACTTAGATGTAAAGCCTCTGCATGTATTAATTATGTTTATAGTCACTACCTTAATTGGAAATTGTAAAGAGAGTGGATAAAAGTATAAAGGGAGACATCAGTTACCTGGCAAAGTTACCTTGTCCCTTAATATCCCGCACTTTTAGTATCATTTTCACCTTGTGTGAACACTAGAAGGAAGGAACATACTAGATAGTTCTCTGTTTAGGAGGTTTGTTATTTTATCCTGATGTGTTTTAGTTGGCTAAACAATGGCATAAATCAACTGAAAATTAATTTGCTCATATTTTTTAGTCTACATTTTGATATATTTTTTTAAAAAATAATGCATAATAACTTATAAGAACTGTTGTGTGTTTCTAAATAAGGACTGCAACTGCAAAATCTTACTGAGACTAAACATTTCATTAAGTGCATGCTGAATAAACTTCCAATAGATTTTCTTTGATCTCTGTAGGAACAAGAAAGAGCGACAATACTGAAACAGCAAGAAAAATATAATTGTTGGTCAATGAAAGAACATCATGCTATGAAAATGTTATTACAAATGGCAGTAGAGAAAAAAGCATCTGACTAGACTATTTCACTTTTTTAATTTAATTTTTTTCTCTTAATTCAAAACCAGTAAACACAACTGTTTAGAAAGATCTTGCAAAGTCAATACCAGTCTCATCAGTTCTTTTATTAGTATTAACACTTGTTTTTATTTACACTTTATAATTTGAGACACAACAGGAAAAACGTGACATCAAAAAGACCATGAACTTATACTTTTCTACAAGGATGTTCCTCTTCCTCAGTAACATGGATGTTCCTCTACAATTAGATTTCAAGATGAAGGGCTGAGTCTTAGGGGTACCTCATATCCATAACATCTATTTCCTTAGACTTCCAGGAATCTTACAAGTTAATGCCCTCTGTCATTAGTAGCCTACCCTCTATCTTTTTCTATACCTATAGTGTGTCTGAGTCTCTGGGAAGAGGCAGAGCTATACAGAAAGAAGACAGAGTAAGATGGCATGTGAAGTGTATTGAATCCAGCTGTCTCAATGTCAGTCTGCTCTTGTGGCTGAGACTTCTGAGTAGTCCTGAACAGAGAGATTTAAAGAGGAGAGAGAGTGGACGGGGAGGACAATCCTCTTCCAGCTCAGTCCTGAAGAGTACATTTTTTTAGTCTGAGGCTCATAGCCAGAGCCTGACCTGATGGATAGGATGGATGTTCAAAGGGTCCCACGGTGCTCCAGAGCAACGTTGCGACTGCACTGAAATACGGACATATCTCAGTGATATGATATTGAATTATGTTTAGTGGACTGAATTCAAGAGTGAATGTTCTTTTTTTGCTCTGTATTATATTAATAAATACTTACCACTGTTCATAGGAATAGAAGAAAAAAGTGTGCATAGTCAACACTGAAGTCAGGAAATATTTCTCCTTTTTCAAAAGTCATTGCTGAAAACAGCCAAGAGTGTGGAAGCACTTTTGATGATAGCACTGCATAGAGTTCAATATAACATTAATTATTTTCATGCTACTTAATGCCCACAGGTATTTCAAATGCACAGCAAGAATGACTGTAAAAATACAAGGAAGTTGTCAAATTCTACAGGCTTAAAAGTGAAACATATGGATATTTCCTGGAAGGCGTTACTAGTAATATAGCATATGGGTGTCCATAGGGAAAGGATTGCACTGCCAGTGCTGTAGTGATTAAACTAGTATATCACTACTAAGGAGATGCAAAAATGTGTCTTAGTAACTTGCTGATTATCAGTGTTAGTAATGGAAGTTTTTGTTTATTTTTTTAAAGCTGCAGGGTAGATAGAGTGGTTATTTATAAAGGCATAGATCATAAAATTGTAAAATATAGCTATAAGGTATTGGGATAGATTCATAAGCTGAATTCAACTTCCTGCATTTCTGTAACAATGTACTTACTGCACACTGCATCAAAAAATAAATCTGTTTATATTCAGCAAAACAAAGTTATTAATGCTATAGTGATTCAGTTGTACTCCACAGCTGTGTTTCTTAAGCCACTCCTGAAGTTCGTTCATTTATTCTGTCGTTAGAGTGACAAGGATTCACTGGTACATTTGTGTGCTCCCCATTTTCATACCTGGCAAACAACCAATCCTCTCATGCAGGGTTTTTCTCTACCTTATTTATTTCCTTCCTTGTTCAGACTATACTCATCTTTCTTGCAGTTTTCGGTTGGTAACATGTGGAGCAGGAGCATTTTTCTCTAAATGAACTTGCGGAATTAAAAGAAAATCTTGAGACTGCGCTGTCAAGTGTTCCTTTTATAAAAACCCTATTACTAGCCAGGTATCATGAGATTCCTCTCACCTGCTGTTAACCATGAGTCTATGCCGTCTGTACCTCTTCAGCTAGTGAGGAGCGAGACCTGTGTCCCCAGGATGATTTACCGGTTTAGGGCATCTCCAAAAATACCTCTCCACTGAGCTGAGCACAGAGCTTAGTTAGGTGAACAGCAAAGATGAAACTTCTAACTTTCCACAGTTAAATGAGATTAGTCTGTTCTTAATGTGCATTTTAAATTTTATTATTGTACATTTTAAGAGAGAACACAGCTTTTTGTTGGCAAACAGTTCATAAAATGTTTGTGTGAAAAACACCTGATGATATCATAAGCAAATACAGTCCTGTCTTTGATACTTAATACTATCAGTAGCATTTAACATTATCTTTAACAATGCAGTTAGTTGCCTGATAATTTGAAAAGAACTTACCAAAGAATAGCAGAATTAGCAAAGAACACCAGGACAATTAGGTAAAGACAAAGTAACTTATGCAAAAAACACTTGAAATACCTAGCCCTTTTTTTAATCACTTTTTTAAATTGCAGATAGATTTTTCTGTATCCTAGTAAATTCTCAAATCAGCAGGTACGGTAGCATTTTCACAGACTTCTTTGTAAAGCACTAAAATTCAGCAATTCCGAATTTTCTTTTAGAAATTTTAACTACAATTGTTTCTTTCATCCTTCTAAAAATTGAGAGGCAATACAATATCTAGTTCAATTGGGAGCACATTATTAAATTTCTCTAGATACTTCAATTTTAAGCTTATGCAACCACAAAGATAGTTGTACATTTGCTATGAGATACATTATGGTGAGAAAGCTAAGTTTGGATGCTAAAAATTAGACCAGCAGACACTAATCAAATTGTAATAATGATGGTCTCAGGTGTCGAGGGAGGGATTCAGATGTGTATTCCACCCATAACATCTTAGCTGATTCATCTAGTAAGACTGGGGTCAGAAAGACAAAAAGATGTTTAAACAGCTTTTTAGCTACTATCATGGAATTGCACTCAGAGTGCCAGTAAACTTTAGAAAGAGACAAGAATAGCTGCAGACTCAAAAGGACAACAGAAAGTAGTGTGATGGAAAGAGAACATAAGAAACAGAAGCGTTACATGCAACTGTGCCAACCGCAATGAGTTTAGGTTAGTGTCTACTTTGGGATTCTTACTCAGCTGATTAATGTGAATGAAAGCCTATGTATGGTAGCTGCCTTCTGTATTTTAGTAGTATATTCCTGTAAAATCTTGAGCTAACTAAGTTAAGTACATAAAATTAAAAAGCTATTTATATGGGTCTGTGAAGATGCCTTCAGTGCCTCTACTTGGGCTGATTCTACTCACTGGGATGGATGAAGATATGTTTATGAGACACAAGGTTGCAGCTATGTTATTGTAGGCAGAGTAAGAAACTGTGTCACTTCTGGTCTGCACAGGTTTGAATCCCAGCCATAAGGTGTGGAAGACTTGCCCTGCACCTTGCCTTTCAAGACTACCAAAGATGTGCTGGTATGAAAGTTTACTTAAAAGTGTGCAATGGCTACTGTTTTGATGGGAAGGAGAAAATCTTGATGGCTTTTGCCACTGGTCATCTCTCTTGTGACACTCACTTTAAAATATATGATGGAGACTACCACAGTACAAACCAAGGAACTCCTGGTCTACCTGAATTTATACGTAAAAGAGAAACCCTTTTTGAACACTGCACTAGTATTTTTTTTGTCTCAAGCAGATGTACAAGTTTCCATTCTGAGAAGTGACTTTTTCAAATGCCATGCTAGAATTCTACTTGTATTGTATTTCAATTATGCCCAGACCAGGTTTCCTCAATGCATAACTATGTGTTTGGGGTGTTTTGGTTTGGTTTGGTTTGGTTTTTTCTTTCTCCTTTTTCTGCCGCTCTGGCAAAATCTTGGCATCTGAACATTAATTCTAGTTCTAGTGCGCCTCCTTCCAAATGCTGGTTACACAGTATAGTACCCTTTATCAGCAGAGGAGTACCCAAGTTGAAGCCAGGACTAATTCCAGTTTGCAAGTAATGCAACTACATCTGCTGCTTTGCTTCTCTACTTGGGGATTTAAATCTTGCCCATGTGAGATGTTACACTGTTATAATTAAAATGTTTTTAAGTCAATATAGTTAAATTTGTTCAAACTCCTTGTACAGAAGCATATAAACCTGCTTAACCTTTGCTAGAATTGGTTTAGCTAACATTGATAAATTGCTGAAGTAAGCTAAATCAGTTTAAGTGAGGTCTTACCTGGGGTAAGTGCATTTATATTAGATGTTTGAACCAGTTTAACTGGATTTAAAATCAATCACTTCAGTTAAATCAGTGCATTTTTCCTTCTATAAGCATGACCTTAGTTAAATAATTTAGTTATTGTGTGAAGCAATGGGTCTTGCAAAAACCCAACCCACCACTTATTTTTGTTTCTAAGTAAATTGGCTGAAGATTTGAGTACATAGTTGAGCTTAGGACAGGTTTGTGATATCTGTAAATCATGTTTAAGATTTCATAGTGGTTCTACTCAGGATGGTTTTATTTTAGAGGGAGAAAACTATTCACCTTTTTGGAACTGAGAGGTCTAGAATCTCTGCCAGCTGACCTTGTAACTTTCTTCAGTGTTTCAATCATGATGTGTACAAAATAACAAATAATTGCTCACTTCACTAATTTGTCCAGAAGCAAAAGTATACTTCTAGAATTATTTTACCAAAAGAAGCTGTTTAAGTTATTGAAGAAAATAAACCTTACTGTTCCTTATTATCTGTTATTGTGGATTTAACTGATAGCAGTAACTTAATGCAGGCATATAATTTGAAATTCTTGATATTCTAAAATGTAAATTCTGAAAAGCCATCCAAGAAACTGATTACCGGAATTCATGCAGAATTTTTTTCAACATTTCTGCTTTCTGGTCCAGTATGAATTCTTACAGAATGATCTTGGAAACTCGAGTCCAATTCCCTAATGCCCTTCTACATCCAAAAATAAACCTCATATATCTGAGAGGAAAAGCTGGTGGCCTATGTACATGTTTTTCATTCATGAGATGTGTTATCGAAATGTTGCTGTACACCTTATCAACAATTAGAATTTTTCAATTTTTTTAGTACAGTTGGGTTAAAGTCACGCTCTTTGGATTTGACAGAAAAAGCTGAAGTAGAGGTATAATTTGTTTTATGTGAAGTACTTTGGGTAGTAGTTTGGGGAAACTTTATTCAGCTTTACTTTGGAATCCAAAGGTAGCACATAATAGTAAACAGGGAAAACAATTTTTAGTTATTTTTCTGTCTTCTATCCTTTTAAGATTCAATTAACAAACATGTAGCTGTATTTTTTGCAGTAAAGTAATTTTTATCTTTAGAGTCAGAGACTTAACTAACTGTGTTTATTTCACATGCCAGAATATTATTAGTTACTTTTTGCATAATATGATTATATGTGTTACTAATCATCCACCTATAATACATGTCCGTATTACTGAACAAAACTGGTACCTGTGAGTTCCTACATAAAAAGGCATTAGGTACTTCGTGTCAGCTTTTAAAATATGTTCTAAGATATATACTGTGTTATTTAAAAATTGTTTATCTCACTGAAAGTGTCAAAGGTTGCGCAATAAAGCTTTAAATATTTTATCTTTAGTTCCACAAAAGATAAGGAGTGATCCTTTCTTAGACAAGGTTTCCCAGGGGGGAAAGTAAGAGTAATTATGGAGTAGTGCAGCTATTTGGAATCAGCATTTCCAGGAGAATAGAGAACATCCTTTACTTCATTCAAATTGATCTGATCTCTCATAATAGCCCTAGGATTTCTCTGTTTTTATGGATACCGCCATAGCTTGATTCACATCAGGTAAAATGCTAGAGCCCTCACAGCTGAAAGACGCTGGGAACCCTATGCAAGGAAATTAGAGTCTGGCATTTTGTTTTCTCATCTCATGAACTAACATACACAGAACTGAAACATTGAATAGACTTAAAATTTTCTTTTATCAGCATAAACTGAAATCTCTTGTTCATCTTAGAAAAAGTACATTATTTTCCTGAGATACATTTTTTCTTTATTTTTGTAATTTCAAAATACATCTGTAATACTGTCATATTGTAAGTTGTATGCTAAAATATTTCTTCTCCGAACTGTCTGTTAGGGTAATTAATTTTCCATTCTATAATTCTTCTCAATGGGCTCTGGGTCCTCTGTCGTACATACTGGATATTGGGCTTTTGCCCATTACAGCTTGAAATCTGAGCTATTACGTGAATGATCCATCTCTTTTTAGTTTCATCATATGTACTTTGTCAGGATTTTTTTTTATATCAAAGTTCATGATAAGTAGTCTGCAGTACTTGCAATGCATTTGTGCTGATTTCTGTACTCTGGGTTCTTTTGGTACTACCGTGCTGAAATAGCCTTGAAAACTTTCCAGTGAATTTTGCAGCTGCACGTATATTCATAGCACAATTGAAGGAAGAGAAAAAAGATAAAAGACCCTTGACTCATCCAGTTTTATATCAGACATGTGATTAGCACCTGATTCTTAACTGTTAATGTAGATGTTTTCAGTTCTTTGTGAAGGTGTTTCAAACAATTCAAGATTGTGGCATACTTTGACATATTTGTCATAGTTATTTTCTCAGCTATTTAAATCAGTCTCTGCCAAGTACTCATTGTATATATGTCAATGTTTTCATATAGCTTGGGGAATGCTCTCACTATATGCCTGTCTTTTTATATCTAATTATACTAAACTGTAGTCTCAATATTTTGGTATTGTTTACTACATAGTCTTACAGGGAATTTGAAGACAGACCATTTAGCTACGCATTTGCTTGAAACTGTTAAAGCCATTAGTAAGTCATGTATTGTTTTGGGAAGAGCTCCCAGGACATAAAGTATTTTAGATACAGAAAATTGATGCATATGAGAGTTAGGAGTGATAAAATGTTTAGATATACAATCTCTGAATCCCTTTCTTTAAATTAAAAAAAAAAATAAAATTTAGAAATAGAAAGATCGCTTGCTTGGGTACAAAGTACCAGGATTCGTTATTATGTCTTTTCAGTCATCAGAGTCTCAGTATTGACAGTCAGGTTTCTTTTTATTGTTGATATGGCAAGATCCTTTGATGGACTGTATACAGAGAGAGAGTGAGAGGGAGAAGGATTTTACCTTTCATTGCCAATATTTTTTGCCCTCCATTAAAGGACCTTTGGATATATATAAACTGTTAAAAGGCTGTTTGACAAAGCAAGGTTTAAATTATTTGGCCCTTTATATCTAAAGATATTCTATACCTTCAATCTGTAAGTGTAGACATTTGCCAAATAAACTATCTTTTTGAAGAAATAATTTTAAAATTTATAATATTTTTAAATGTGATGCTTTAAAGAACCATCAATATGGTGTTTGAATAATTGATGGCGTTATAAATAGGTATACAACTAACTGAAATGTGAAAGTGCTTATCTTAGAACTGGGAAAAGATTGATTTCTGTTCTCTTTGTAAGAAGCAATTCTAAATCAACATTAAGACTATTAATGAAAAGAGATCCTTTTTCTGAAAGCATGAACTGTCCATCCAGCTGCTGTCAGCTTGTTTTAATGCCACTGCTGAAAAAAGATGCAACCATTTTTAAAGGCTTTTAACCTATGTTCATTTTTAAACATTAACATTTACTGAAGAAATAAAATTGCTCTGTGTTTAAAGACAATGCCTGTATCTACAAGTTAAAATGCAATTTTATTGTTTTTGTTTAGAAAACTATTGAAAATGAAATCAACTACCTGCTTTTCAAATCAAAATCATAAACCAAAACTATGTTACGTAAATACATCATAAAAAAAGTTTTAGAGTCCAAAGTGGAACGGACTGCTACTGTATACTCTCCTCACTGCAAAGCTAGTCAAAGGATTCAGTTTCATTTTGCTTTTTAATCTTGGTAAAAGCTATTCCTGAGAGTTTGAACGTGCACCATAGGTGTCCTATTTTCCCATTATTTGCCTCTACACACTTCTTCTCTTGACAAGATTTTATTTTACAACCAGGTTTACTACACCAGTGGTCAAAGAGAAACAGTATCTTCTCACAGTTATTATTATTTAGAATCTCTTTTTGTTATGGATGAGAGTATTTCCAAAGGCTGCTTTGCCCAGGACAACACTGATGTTTTTAAATGATCTCTGCAGGCAACTGGAACTTCAGATCTCTGAGAATGACACATGCAGCCCTGAAATACTTTCTTTTCTGAACTTAAATGCCAAAGACGGTCAGAGGAAAAAAGCCTAGGTGGAAAAAGTGTAATTCATGCTGTTGTGTGGGAAGAGTAGTAGTGCTTGCAGAACAAATGCTCAGCTTTGAATTAAAGAACAGTGGTTTATTATTCTTCTCTTCTTTTTCTGTGATTCTGCAGCAATACTTGGAGTGGCTATATATTGTTTCTAAAATGCAGTAATTATTAAAGAAAAACATTAAAAGCCATGAACCATGAATAATAATGCCCTATAATTAATGTCAATTAAATATTTTCTATTTGTATTGCATATGGAGAAGACAGCATGGCAAAAGATTAAATAAACTGTGGGAAACCCATGAGGAGATCCATTCTTTGTTCCAGACACTGTTACAGATTTCTTTATGGTTTAGGAATTACACTTAATCTGTCTTGTTCTGTTTTCCTACCTGGTAAAAATACCTTTTCTGATAGGACTTTGAAATGGTATATTCTACCTATGATACTAGTGCTACAAGCCTTTATTCAGCACATTTTATTCTAATTACATATTTACATTGGAATGGTGCTTCAAGACCCTTACTGAGAATAAGATCTCGTTTTGGTGCATCATCAGTATCTGTTCCTAGAACAGATGTAGTCAAATGCTTTGGCAGTGCAACAAAGAACATGAACTCCAGATTCCTATCAGGTGCTGTAGTCTAAACATGGAATTTAGATATGCATTTCTTGTTACACTTGTTTCTGTTTTCTGTTTGTGTGGAAATTGGTACAGTGAATAAAATGTTAGGAATGGGAGAGAAGACAAAATAGTGGAAAGTTCCTATGGGGTTACTGTGTCCTTGAAGACTTTAAAGTCTTCTAAGTACTTGTATCATTAAAAGCAAAATTGGGGAACGAGTTTTTACACCCATGATTCCCAGTATCACAGAATCACAGAATCACA